>NW_008355271.1:29433-46431 GCF_000622305.1 Nannospalax galili | reverse complement strand
AAAAAGAGAGAGAGAGAGAGAGAGAGAGAGAGAGAGAGAGACAGAGAGAGAGAGACAGAGAGAGAGAGAGGAAAAGTTAAGTATTATAACAGACTGGTGAAATTCAGGAAATAATTAAAATGCCTTAAAGACATTCTACTAAATTGGAAAAAAAAAACTAAAATAAATGGATGAATTTCCAGATGAATATGACCTTCCAAAATTAAACCAAGATGAGATAAACAATTTAAGCCAATCTATAACAAGTAAGAATGAGGCAGTAATTTTTTAAAAATCTCCCAACCGAATATTGTCCAGACCAGAAGGAGTTGCTGGTGAATTCTCACAGAACTTTAAAGAACTCACACCAGTGCTTCTCAGACTATTTCACAAAGTAGAAAAGTCCTGCCAAACTCTTTTTACAAAACCAGCATCACTACCCTGCTACCAAAACTATATAAAGACATATCAACAAAAAGGAAAATTATAGATCAATCTCCTTGATGAACATAGATACAGAACTTACCAATAAAATACTACTAACCAAATTCAAGCATACATCTAATAAGGGCTATACTTGACAGACCTATGGTCAACATCATGCTAAATAGAGAAAACCTCAAAGCATTCCACTAACATCTAGGACAAGACAAGAGTACCCATATTCTCTACTCATTCAATATAACACGTAGTCTTGACTAAGACAATACACAAGAGAACCAGAGAGAAGACGTACAAATGGAGGAAAAAGGCAAAGCCCCACACATGAAAGACTAAAGACACCACCAAAAATATTAAAAACTCTTAGATCTAATAAACACTTTCAGAAAAGACATAGAGTATAGAACTAACATACAAAAATCAGTCGCTTTCCTATATACCAATAGCAAGCATGCTGAGAAAGAAATAAACCCCTCCACGTTTGTCTAGGGAAAAAAATCTCGAAAAATCTAAGGAAGTGAAAGACTACTACAGTGAAAACTTTAAAACACTGAAGAAACTCAAACAGACACTAGAAGATGGAAAGACTTCTCATGCTCATGAACTGGAAGAGCTGATACTGTGAAAATACATTACCCAAATCAGTTCACGGATTCCATAAATCCCTACTGAAATGCCATTGTTCTTCATAAGAATGGAAAAAGAGTTACCGTTCATATTAGAGGAATAAAAGACATCAGACCTGGAAAGAGCAATTTTGAACAAAAATAATACTGATGAAGCTAATATCAAATTATACTACAGAGCCATAGTAACAAAAAGACATGTAGATCAATAGAATTGAGCAGAGAACACAGATATAAACCCAAACAGCTGCAGCTGCCTGAATTTTGCCAAAGATGCTGAAAATATACATTTTCAGAGCTAGCCTCTTTAACAAATGGTTCTGGGGAAACTGGATACCAAAATGTAAAATTATGAAACTAAATCCCTATGCTTCACCCAGTTCAAAACTCAACCCAAATGGATCAAAGGCCCGAATGTAAAAATCTTTGAAATCATTGGTGAAAAAAATAGGGAAAACATTTCAAAATACACATTTGAGGCATATTTGAGGACTTTCTGATTAGGGCTCTAGTGGGTCAGGAAATAATACCAACAACTGACAAATGGGATCTCATGAAATTTAAAAGCTTCTGCACGTCAGTGGAAGCAGTTAACTGAGAGAAGAGACAACCGTCAGAATGGGAGAAAATTCTTTGCTAGCTATACATCTGTTAGAAGATCAATATCTAGAATAAGTAAAGGACTCAGAAAAGTAAACAATAAGGGGTTGGAGAGATGGTTCAGCAGTTAAGAGCACTGACTGCTCTTGCACCGGACCTGGGATCAATTCCCAGCACCCACATGGCAGCTAGCAACTCTCCATAACTCCAGTTTCAGGGGATCCGATGCCCTCTTCTGACCTCCATGGGCATTGCAAGACACTGGTGCACTTACATACATGTAGGCAATGCACTCATACACATAAAATAAAAATAATAAATAAATATTTTAAGTAAACAATAAGAAATCAATGCAATCAATAAATACAGGCTAATGAAATGAATAGATGGTTCCGAAAAGAAGAAATACAATGGCCAAAAACATGAAAAAATATTCAACCTCACTAGCTAGCATAGAAACGCAAATTTAAAATGCATTGAAACCATCTCCCAATGAGAATGGCAGTCATTAACAAGACCAAAGTACAAATGCTGGTAAGTGTGCAGGAAAAGGGAACTCTTATGTACTGCTGGTGGGAATGTAAACTACTGGAAATAAATATGGAACATCCTGGAAATGCTAAAAATAGATCTACCATACTACCCAGGATATATCTCCTAGGTATTTACCCCATCAACATGTCACAGAGATCCTTACACAATGATGTTTATTGCAACAGTATATATAATAACTAAGTTATGGATGGAATGTAGGTGTCCAGAACAGAGGAGTGGATAGAGAAATGCAGTAATTTTTCCAGCCATAAAATATAATGTTATATCACTTACAGGGAAATGGATGCAGCTGGAAATAACCACATTAAGCTAATTAAGCCCTAATCAATGTAACACAAATATCACATTTTCTTTCATAATACATGAAATCACGTGTGTATATATGATGTGAAAGTAGAAGCAGATGGTCTGGGGGAACAAAAGAGACTAACAGGAGCCAGCAGGGTGGAAATGGGACGTGAGGAAGGTTTGGAGGAATATGTTCACTATAGAATGCATACTTGTTAACAATTCCTCACCACTTGCTGGTAATAGGATTAACTTGGTCTGAACTGACAGAAGTACTGTATTCACCTAGGTTGGAATTGGAGTTGCAGGCCTCCACTAGCTAAGTGTTAGAGCCAACAGTCTTGGCATTGCAGGAGATCTAATCTATCTTTAGCTGTATGTGTGTGCCCCTTGTCCACTCCCTCAAGTTTTGAGAACTGATGAAATGCAGTTTGAGGTGGCATCAGCCCAGTGGAGGCCATATGCTCAGGATGATCAGTACCTGACATCAACTCAAGATTCTGAAAGCAACTTCCAACTTTGGTACAGAAACACTCCAAGGGATGTGTCTGACAACTTGGTTTCTAGGACAGACACATTTGGAATCATTCACTAAGCTGCCCAATAGCTTCTACACATTTTCATAAATTTTTCTTTACAACAAAAATGTTTTTATGTAACACAGTACCATGGAATACATATAATGAAAAGTTTTGATTAAACAAAATTAAAATTCACTTATTACACAGTCATATTAGTATCCTGAAAGTCCTTGATTCACATGTACTTTTATTATGTCTATTTATTTATGTGTATGCTTGTATATGTATTGTCATATGTCTGCCTCCCATGGCACACATGTAGAAGTCAGAGGGCAACTTGCAGGAATAAGCTCTCTCCATCCACCATGTGGGTTGCAGGGACTGCACTCAGATCTTAAGCCTTGAAAGCCAGCACCTTTATCCACTGAGCCATCTTGCCATCCCCACCTATATGTTTTTGATGCTTCCTTTTTACTTTATTTTCATTGTGCGTATTATACTAATATATATGTTTCAGACAGTTATAAATAGAAATAAATTTTTACTATTACACACAACATACACACACACACACACACACACACACACACCCCACTCGGGAATGATGAAATCCATGGGTTAGAGCTCTAGTGAATGCACTGAGTTAAGCTCAGTGGTAGATGAAGATATAAAGATGATGAAGTCACAAAGAGTGTTAACACGGAATTACACAGCAAGGAAGGATTATCATAAAACTTACCTGACACATAGGCGCTAACATACAGCATAGACCACATTGAGGGCTCTAGGACACACCAGTACAGTGTTCCGATGCAGAGCAGAAAGCACGGAGGAGAGAATCCTGATCTTGATTCTCTGTGTTCCTCCTCTACTTCTGCAACTTACAGAAGGAAGAAGTAGGTCAGGTCACTTACTGTCTGTAGTTTACTTGTTTGTCTATGAAGTGGAATAACAGTGACCACCAGGGTTCAATGAGATGCCAATGCCAAACACAGATCAATGACTATTATTGGTACATCATGTCTTTTTCAGGCCGGATGCCGGTCACACTACCCATGGTTCCTGCCCCGCCTGTTTCTGTGGTCCCGTAATTTTGCTCATTCTCTTCGGAAGCATTGTGTAGTTCATTCACTCTAGAATATATTTCTTATATGAACATTGAAAAAGGGAATGAAAAAGAACAGGACAATCATACACAATGTACTAGTGTTTTTCTATGTAGCACAATAATTTAGTAACCACAATTCACTTCACTTTATCTCATTTTATAGTGCTTCTATGGGTTAAAAACTTTAATCTTCTAAAGCATTTCAGATGAAGAATTTAAATATATTTTTCCCTTTCAGCTGCATGTTTTATGTGGAATCTGTTCTTTTCTGGTTTTCCCATTTGCAGAGTCAGTGAATTTAGTAAGTAAATTTGGTTTCTTGAAACTCCTTGTTCTCATTTCATTTAATCGTGCAAAAAAAAATTAGAAAAAAGATGACTGCATAAAACAGACCAAAAGTCTTTAATGGAAATTAATCAAATTAAAAATTACACCATTTGACAGTATATAAAACTTTTCACCGGGCCCCCAAATGACCCACTTGTAAAATTTTAGACAAATAACATTTGAATCAATTCAACAAAATTCACCTTAATAAAAACCAAATCCAGTTGCAAACAAAGATCCAAAATCTAAAGCCTAGAATAACAAGTATTGCCATGTGAAAATAACACTTTTCTTCCTCAAAGAGGTGGTTTTACCGCCCACTGTCTAACTTTATACATAGCGTTCTAACGAGCTCTCTTAAAACTAAAAAGGGGAAGAGATTATATGTGCGTTTTTATTAACTTCTATGAGTTTTGAGAATTCTGATCCTATTTTCATTATCACAGAACTTAATCAGTTTTTAAGTGTGCTGTGGTGCAGTCAAATATACCTGGGGGGAAAAAGATCTTAGGAGATGAACCACTACCAGAGTGCCCAGCTCTAAGGGGAGTACAACTGCAGTTGATTTCATCACTAAAAATGTCTCTACTCACTCCATCTTCACACAAACACCTCGTACCAACTGTTCTAAATTAAGGATAGATATCTCATTGTGCGCACACCATCAGCAAAGCATAGTAACCTACACTTCAGTGCTCATCCTTCAAATTTCCCCATTTCAGTAAATGGAGGCATTATTAGTATTTTGTCTAAAACCTGAGACCTGTATGCACTTCCTTTGTACAGTATCTCCAGCCTATCAGCAAGCCTCACTACACTCAGGACATACTCTGGATCTTGCCAGATGTCACCTGTTCCAACACTATCCCTGGATCAAATCAAGTTCCCATCTCAGAGGCTGATGCGTGCATTGCTCACCACCTGCTCTTCTTTCAGCTCTCCAAAGCCAAGTTTTTATCCTAAAGCTAATTGCTGCTCCTTAACTCTAAGTCACTTATGTAAATCTTCTGCTCAAAAACCTGTTCACTTTATACTAAGATCAAAGTCCAGCCTTCTCATCACAAGATTGCCCCCTGCCTTTCTTTCCAACAGCCCTCCTAGCACCACCATCCCCACTGTTGTTTTGGTCCTGTGTTCATCAAGCACCCCAATCTCCTTCCAGTCACACTTTCACTAGTGGGCTGGGAATGTCTTATCAACATACTACAGAATGAGTGTCTTAACAGGAATGTGCTTTGTGACCATATGAGGCCAGAATCATGAGATCAAGGGCTCGATCAAGAGTCTTCTATAATGACTCTTTGCTTGGTCTGCAGAGGGATGCTTTCTTACTGTGGTCTTCTCTGTCTCTGTGCCCATATCAGATGCTCTTTTCATACAAGGACATTAATTGTATTGGATTAGGGGCCCTGTATGCATCAAATATTTCTTAATCACCCTGTTCAAAGGCCTTATCCCTAAATACATTCACCTGAATTTGGAGGGCATAATCCAACCCAAAGCAATGTTCTTTCCTCTGCCTAAAATATCATTTCCTAATAACTGCTGTAGTTCAGTTTCCATATCATCCCATATCATCTCCTCAGACAGGCTAACTTCTCCAGAAATTTGCAAGTGCACATAGTCTCTTCATTATGTGTGACCTTAATTTTCTTCCAGCACTTCAATCACTTTGCATTCCTGCAGATTTTTTAAACTTTTTTATTTTTTGAGAATTTTATGCATGAGTATTGTTAAAAATTTCCCATGCCTCCCTCCTCCTTCCAATTCTTTCCACATCCCCCTTCATTCCTTTCAATTTTGTCACCTATCCTTTTATCATTATTGTTAAATATACATACATCCACTTACATATACATACATAGTCTACTGAGTCCACTTACTGGAGCTCCTGTGTACATATGTTTGGGGGTGATCTATCAGAAACCCACTCCCTGGAGAGAGCTGATTCTCCATCCCTCAGCAACCATTGATTGCCGGGAGTTCCTTATCTAGTGGTGGGACCTTATGATATTTCTCCCATCTACACTGGTTTGTCAACTGGTGTGGTCATTATTCAGATATTGTTTAGGCAACCATATTGTTGAGGCTTCATGGGTGAAGGTTTTCTGTCATGTCTAGAAAACAATGTCTAGCAGTAGGCATCCTGGGTCATCTGGCTCTTACAATGTTTCTGCCCCCTCTTCAGCGATGTTCCCTGAACCAGAGGTGTAGGGCCTGCATCGCAGATGCATCAGTTTGGTGAGTAGTGAGAGTTACACATATCTGTGATTACAAGGGTAAGTATTTAGGCTATACTAAGAAATGACATTCATTCCTCTCAATTCCACTTTAAGAAGTGGCAGCAGTAGGTTTTTCTCTAGGGTTTGTGGCTTCTTCAGGCATGACTGGCTGGGTTTACAGTACCAGGCACAGATGGATTTCATCCTACTAAGAAAACCTTAAGTCTAATTAGACAGCTATTGGTTACTCTCAATATATAACTGCATCATTATACCAAAAGAGATATTTTGCTGGCCAGTAATTGTTGTGATTCATAGGCTTTATAGAAGGATAGAAATTTATTTCTTTTCTCTTTTGACAGCTTGAATAGCACCTTCTAACACTGTGAGAGTTAGTCCTCATGGAGGAGGCTTCCAGTCAGTTCAGCTCAATTTCTCTAAGTCCTGTGCCCAAACTGCATGGTGTCTTCAGCAATAGGTTCTTACATTCAGGTTCTGGGACCAACAAAAGTCTGTGGAAGTAACCTATATTGTTTTTGGAGCCTGTTGCACTACTCAGACCAATAACTTGAAGGAGATTTCTCTTGTTTAATACTGAGATTTTCATTAGGCAGCCTCAATCTACACTCACATTATATATGTGCATATACATATGTGTGTGTGTGTGTGTGTGTGTGTGTGTGTAGTCTCCATTTATTCAAGAATTAAGGCCATCAATTGACAAATGGGACATCATTAAACTAAAAAGCTCTGTATATCAAAAGAAACAATCACTAGAGTGAATCACAGAGTTGGGAGAAAATCTTTGCCACCTATGCATCTGATAGAGGAATAATTTCCAGAATATACCAAAAAAATGGGCTATAGATGTGAAGAGAGTTCTCAAAAGAAGAAATGAAAATGACTATGAATTTTCTTAAAATGTGTTCAATATCTTTAGCAATCAGCAAAATGCAGATTAAAACTACTTTAAAAATATCATCTTATGCAAGTTAGAATAATTAAGATCAGGAAAACAACTGACAGTAAATGTTGGCGATGATGAAGGGGAACAGGAATCCTCATTCACCGATGATCAGATAGTAAACTTGTGCAGTCACTATGGAAATGAGTGATTTTTCAAAAACTAAAATTAGATCTGCCACATCACTTGGCTATATCACTCCTTGGCATTTACCCAAAGGACTCAATATCCTATCACAGAGGTGCCTGCTCAGCCCTGCTCATTGCCTCTTTTCACAATAACTAAGAGATAGAAACAACCTAAATGTCCTTCAACTGATGAATGGTTAATGAAAATGTGGTATATATACACAGAGGAGTTCTATACAGCTACAAAGAAAAATGAAATCATGAAATTTACAGGTAAATGGATAGAGCTAGAAAACATTATACTGAGTGAAGTAACCCAAACCCAGAAAGACAAATGCTACATGCTCTCTCATATTTGTGGATCCTAGCTCAAAATGTATAGATATGAGTGTATAACCCGAGTGACGGCAGAAGCCAGGAAAGCAGAAAGGGATGAAGGGAGAGGAGCTCTGGAGATGGAGACAGTTCACATAGGAAATGTGGAGGGGACTTTAACTGAGGAAAGGGGAGGGAAGGTAATACAGGGGAGAGGGAAAAAGAAGAGATACATAATATCTGTCTGAAAAAGCCATAGGGAAATATGTTACGTTATCAGCACTGGAAGAGCTTTTAAAGTTTTCATTGTGTTTTCATCCCACCTCCAGCAAAAATGCAGAATTGCCTTGATGTGTATGCAAACACACACACACACACACACAAATATACACACGTACACACATGCATGCATACATATACATACACATGCACAGATATGTTTTATAAAAGCAGAAATTGTCATTGTCTCATTTATGGATGTCACTCAGTGTATAGAGTTTACTAGTAATAGCATATTTCAACACTTAACCAATGAATAATACTTTGTACATTTTGCAAAGAAATATTCGAGTTCTTTCTAATAACTTAGAAACACTGAGTAAAAAAAAATCTCTTATATAGACCATGAACAAAAATGAGTATGGAAATGTCATTGACAGCTGTGGTTATTAAAATTCATATTTACTAATAAATGTTAAAGAAAAAAGTAACCTGTATGTTTTACCAAGATTGATTTAGTGTATTAATCATATACAAATACAACCATTCATTCTCAACTGAGGTCTATTTTGTTCCCCCAGAGAACATTGACAGAGCTAGTATGCTAATGATGTAAAACACTGTGCAAAAAACAGCTCCCAACGAAAAGTAATTATTCAGACTGAAGAATCACTACTGTCAGCCCTGAAACACTTTCTTCAAAAAAGCTCTCAATTGGAGTAAGAGGGACTCTTTAATTCATACCATTTTGCATAAATGGCGGTTCTTATGTAATAACATCAGTATATCCTTTTAAAATTTGTTTTTGTTGAATTTTTGTGTATTTTATACAGAGTACCTCAAACAACCTTAATCGTCTTTATACCCCTGACCTCACTGACACACTCCCACAGCCCTCTCCCCCACTGGAATCCATATACTCTGTCATCCATATTAAGGCCCACTGTGTCAAGTCAGTGTCCCCAGATGTTCCCCTGTGTGAGTCCATCCACTGAGGTCTAGTCAGCTTATCTAAAGTCTCTTGTTTTAGGAAGATCAACTCTTCCTCACCCAGCAGTAATCAGCTGCCAATGTTTCCTCAGCTAAGACTGAGGTCTGCTGTTTACTTCCCCAGGGCTATGCTGGGTTTTTGTCTACTTGAGTTTGCATGGGACTTTTGTATGCTGACACCACTGTCATAGAATCATATGCCTAAGCAACACATCTACAATGCAACCTCTACACCTAAAGCACATGGAACATAAAATGAGGGGTAATGAAGAGGACACTAATGAATTTCTCAATCTCATTAATACATATCCCCCATGCAACAGAGGAACAGGGACACAAAAGATCACAAATGGCCACAATGTAGAAATTAAGAGTCTACAGATTGCTGGTCCATGGATAGGACTCCTATATTAAACGTCACCCACTCAGGGCTCAGGGACATTGTGGAAGAGGGGGTGGAAAGATTGTAAGAGCCAGAGAGGAGGTGCATGGTCATACGGAAGCAGAGTCCTACAAGCTCCTGGAACCCTGCTCATGTGATCCAATATATCTTTTAAAATCTATTCTTTGCTAGCCCTAGACAAAATTAATAGACTTTTTTTACTACTTTCTAAATTTTATTTTGTAGTTCTTTGACAATTTCATACATGTATATAATATACTTTGGTGGTTTTCAGCCACCATTACCCTCTCTTACCACTCCCAACCTTGCTTAACCTCTTCTTCCCAACAAGTACCCTCTTTCTTTAATGTCTTCTGCTTTGTTTTTGTTTGCTTGCTTGCTTCTTTGTGAAGCACTGAGTTTAATTAGGGTTGCTTTCATGAGTATGGGTAAAGGGTTGTTTACTGACGCATGGGCAACTTACCAGTGGCTACAGCACTGAAGAATACTCTGTCTCCTCTTGGGCCCCTCTTCCATACATTACAACATTGTTGGGTCCCATCTTGTGAAGGGCTGCTGTGAGTTCATGAGCACAACAGCCATGAAATAGGGCTGAGGAGAATGTTACAGGTTCCTGGGGTTTGGAGGTTTGTTTGCTTGCTTGCTTCTTTGTGAAGCTGTGTCTTGTTTTACAGCCCAGGCTGACCTGGAACAACCCACAACCATTCTGACTCATTTAGAGCACTGGGATTATGGCCTGAGCCACCACATCAGAGCCCTACAAGGTCCTGGGAAGAGAAGACTTGAAGAAGTCTTTAAGACTTTAAGAAGCTTTTCACTTTGTTTTTTCTGCCTCGCTCTCTTATCAATCCTTCTTGCTCCCTATCTATGCCCGGTTCTTAAAAGCCAAAATGGCCCCCAGGTTCCCAGCTTTCACCAGATGTAATTCACGGATCCATCCTCACTTTGGCTCAGTCCTAGGTTATCCAACATGCTTTGTCACCTCACCTAGCTCAAAATGCTTGACTGCTATGAGTAAACCATGAAAAGATTTGTTTGGAAAAAAAACCTGAGGCTCTACATTTAAATTTTATCAATTAAATTTTACTAGGACAAGAGAGGCACAGGTTGAAAATTATGGAAAGTTTTATTGACCCTGTCTCCGCTGCTTCAGCATGCCCCAGTCCAGAGCATGGTGACCAAACATACTCCATCCATCTGGTGAGCAAAATTTAGAAATATGTAGGAAAATATCTGGAACTGAATAGCTGTGTGTGAATCAATTTCAGTAAATGCATTGACAAACCACTGTTTTCATAGGAGTGACTCAAATAACTTGAAATCTCAAACCCACGTTTTCTGTGGAATAACTAAAAAAATGTGACGTGTACAAAAAACAAAGCCTCTAAATGTTTATGTAATGGTTATTCCCGCCCAAAAGCCCCTTAAAAAACACATCTCTTTAGAGGCAGAAGAGTTAAAAATGCTGAATTGAGGTTGTAAGGTCAGGGAGACTGTTAGGAGGCTGAGTATGGAAGAATTTTATGACATCTTGGCAAATTAATATTGCTTCACAATGTGTTTCTTATTACTAGAACTATGCAGGCAGACACCAGCAGTTAGCTCTTGGGGACTCTGAGGAGGAATTCCTATTCAGGGTCAAAAGATAGACTAGAAATTAGGTCCTACCTTCCAATTCTAGGATTCTTTGAGTTTAATCATTCCTTTAAAAGCAAAACATATTTACCCATTCTCTGCCAAAAGAAAATATATGTGAAATATTGTTTATTTCCTCTTTTCTCCCCATAAAGAAATCTTTTCCTTTTCTTTTTTTGAGACAGGGTCTCCCTGTAGTCCCACCTGTCCTGGAACTCAGAAGAAATCTTTAAAGAGAGATATTATCACCCATATTTCAAACACTGGAGATTGTGTGATTAAATAAACACCCTGTAAGTCATAATAAAAATAATAATGGATGTCACTTTTTCTGGCATATAAACAGTTTATTTTAGGCATTAGAGTAGCAATATATATAGTTTTTAGTGAAAAATACTTCTCTATTTTTAGTCTTTATTTCCACTTAAATTTTTCTTTAGACTTCATGTAGCTCTAAAATTTTCTTTAACCTAAAGTTTTTTTATTTGAGCTATCAAAGAACAATTTAGATATCAATTAACTAGGTACCAAGAGATATGCCCCAAGTTGACCAGCCAGGGTGGCTCAGACTTATATAATCACTATTCTTGGGAGGCCGGAACAGAAGGATTGCCACAAGTCCCAAGCCAGGCTAGACCAGAAAGTAAGACCCTGTCTCAAGAAAATTCAACAGAAAAAGTGCACAGAACTCATTTTTCTCATGCTTAAAATTAGAGTTTCAGCTAGAAATCCCTAAAATTTCTTTCAGCTATCAATGTTTTTACTTAACTTGACATGCAAAGTTCCTGTGTAAGTCACCTGTGTAAATTCTGAAGGCTCCTAAGAGTTATGGAAAGGAGAGGGTCCAGGAAGTTAAAGGCATGTCCAGACCCCTGCTTCTCTCCATCCTGGTATTTTATGCATTACTTATGACATTTAAAGTCTGTTTGTTTGCTTGGTTGCTCGTTTTTGAGACTGGATCTCCCTGTAGCCCCAGTTGGCCTGGCATTTGCTGTGTAGATCAGGCTGGCCTCAGTCACAGGGACTCACCTGCCATCACCACACGTGGCAACATTTAAAGTATTAAACAATATTGTGGTGCCCCTAATCACTTTATATTGCGTATCACATATTTTAGGGTTAATCATCCATGCAGTTTGGTATGATGGACTGAGAAAGGAGACTGATGGGGCTAGAGAGACCACTCAGTGGTTAAGAGTACTGGCTGCTTTTGCAGAGGACCCAGGTTCCATTCTCAGCACCCACATGGCTGCTAACAACTGTCTGAAACTCCAGTTCCAAGGACTCTGATGCCTTCTTCTGACCTCCATGGGCATTGCACAACATGGGTGCACTTACATACAGGCAGGCAAAACACTCATATACATAAATAAAAATAAATAAATTTAAAAATAAAAAGCAAACAAACAAAAGAAAAAAAAGATTGTATTAGACCACTAGGAAAATAAAAAAAAGAATGATGTATGTGAGTAATAGTGAAGGACAGTAGCCTGTCTCGCGTGTTTTTTTCCTTCATCTGCTTTTTCCCGAAGAACCCTGTTCTGCATCAGTTAAGAGCTAGATTTATTTGTCAAGGGTCAAAGCGATTCTGAAACATCTACGGAAGCCTAAACTGTCAAGCCACCATGGTGATCAATGCCGGTTAGATTTCTGGTTGCTGCTTTACAGTCCTATTTCTTCAGTGCCAATGTGACTGCAAAACCACACAGTAGCCAAAACCAGCACGGTGAGCTGGTTAGTGGAACAGGAAAAGCCACAGGAAGGTTCTGCTTTCCCTTCTTTACTAGACGATTCTTCTTTGAGCAAAACAAATTTCCTACTTCAATTCCTCTGCATAGAAAATGTGTCACCGAACTGTTGATTCAACAAAGATTACTGCCTCTACCAATTTTTAAAATAGGCTCTTGATATTCTTTGATTTATAGTGCCTCTATATTACCTGAAAATTTAGAATCAAGTTGGATTTTCAACAAGGACAGATTGTAATCATACTTAGTAAGTTTCTCAACTTGATGAAATGAATTCACAGTTCAGTGTTTCCTCACTGTACAAAGTCCCTGTACACCATTTTAAACAATAGTGTATTGAATATTGCCTATAACACACAGATTTTTAGGCAACAGCCACAATTCCCAGTCTGTATATGTTAGAGCTATTGCTTCAGATTGAGAAGTCTCTCTTCATGTCTAGGATGTGCTGCTATGTCAGCAATACCCTAGAAGGCTGCACTAGATGGACCATGTCCTGGAACCCCTGCCATCAAGTTGAGTTCTCCAATAAGGAATCCCAGTCAGGCACGGTAAAGTGAACAGCTTGAGGCTGAGGCGTGCATCTTCTCCTTTACCCTACGAAGTCTTAGGCCAGCTATGCCTCTCCACAAAAGACACTGAAGACAAAGTAGTTCCAACTCTCTTCCTCCAACTTTTGGTTGTAGCCTTCTTCTGCCTTTCAGAAGACAGGGTGGGGCTGCCCGCAGTACTGTGGTAATTCTTTTGGTTTTCCTACTCTTGGTTCAATAGCACATTTTTTAAAGCCATCCCAAATTTGCCATAGCGTGAATGAACCTTTTAATTTAGATATAGTCAGATACTTAAAAGTTCAATGTAGAGGCTGGAAAGATGGCTCAGCAGTTAAGAACACTGATTATTCTTGCAGAAGACCCAGGTTTGAGTCCCAGCACCCACGTGGCAGCTAACAACTGTATGTAACTCCAGTTCCAGGGGCTCCAACCACCTCTTCTGTCCTGGGCAGGCACTGCACGACACAGTGCACTTACCTACATGCAGACAATACATACATGCACATAAAATAATAATAAGTATATATTTTTTTAAAGTTCAATATAGAAATGTACTCCTCGGAGCTGGAGCGATGGCTCAGCAGTTAACAGCACTGACTGCCCTTGCAGAGGACCTGGGTTCGATTTCCAGCACCCACCTGGCAGCTAACAACAGTCTATAAGTCCAGTCCCTGGGGATCTAAAGCTCGCTTCTGACCTACGAGGGCATTGCACAACACACGTGCACTTACCTTCATGTAGGCAATACACTCATACACATAAAATGCAAATAAATAAAATACTTTAAGAAATGTAGGACCCATGTGAGGTCAATTAAACAAGGGCCCAAAGGGGAGGGAGAAATGGGTGCTGGGCCAGCACTAGGTTGAGAACTATTTGAGACTGGTTGCTGCTGAGTGAGGGAGAGTATGACTTATATACGACCACTGGATGGGCTGACTCGACTCCAGTGGATGCATTTATACTGAAGAACACTTGGGTATAAACACCTGAATGAAGAGGACGCAGCCTGTACGGCAGAGTGCATAGGATTTGGTGGGGTATAGGGGGAGGCATAGATGGGGAGGGGGTCTGGATTTGTGTGGGAATTGTGGTATGAAAGAAATTCACTCCTCAAATAAGCTGCCTTTAGATTTAGCTTTTTTTTTTTTGGTCTTTTTGGGACCAGGGTCTGTCTCCCTGTAGCCCCAGCTGTTCTGGAACTCACTATGTAGACCAGGCTGGCCTTGAACTCACAGAGATCTGCCTGCCTCTGCCTCCCAAGTGCTGGGATTAAAGGCGTGCACCACCACACCCGGCTTGGATTTAGCTTTTAGATAATTTTTGCTTATCATTTTATTAAGTTGGAGATTTTTATTGATCAATTCCTTTCTCACAATATCTTTAGGTTTATGTTGCTGTTCATCTCCAGTTAATTAGGTAAATATCTGGTTATTTTATGTCAGTGTTGCTCTTTAATACACATGATAGATGACACTACAAAATTTTGCTAATCTTACTGATTGCCCAATTTCTTTGAATTTAAATGAAGTATTCATCTTCCCAATGGTTTTTAGAAAATTATTCAAATTTCGGTTTAGTTTAAATATTATTTATCATTGGCTCTTAATTTTTAAGTTTAAATTTTTAATAGTCTCTCCATTTTCCTATTTACCCCTAAATTTAATGTGCATGTGCCCTATAAAGTCTTTAGGTTTTTTTTTTTTAATTTAATAAGAATTTCTTTCTGGGGGCTGGAGAGATGGCTCAGCAGTTAAGAGCACTGACCGCTCTTGTAGAGGACCCGGGTTCAAGTCCTAGCACCCACATGGAGGCTAAAAGCCATCCTTAACTCCAGTTCCAGGGGAATCTGAAGCCCTCTTCTGACCTCCACAGCATTGCATGACACGGGTGCACTCACATACATGCAGGCAATACACTCATGCACATAAAATAATAATAATAATAATAAATAAAAAAACTTGAAAAAAAAGAATTTCTTTCTGGTCAAGTAGGTGTTTTGCGCCAGATTGCTTGCAAAACCTCTGTTCTTTATTTAAAGAATATAAGAATTACATCTTAAAAACATAACGTTTTCTAAAATAATCATTATTTTTCTGCCTAGTAAATTGACCTACTTCTGAAAAAGATTAACAAAATGTTTTCAGGACTGCTGTTCTTGTATAAAATTTTTCCTGCAGTTTCAATGGTTTCAACTTTGTATGGAGAAAGTGTGCTGTGTGCATGTGATTTTCTAACCTCTTGTATCTTTGACAATTTATATTCGTATCAATGCATAAAATGATTGGTTATTCTGTAAAGATCTTTTAATTTTAATAATATTTTGTCTAACACTAGTGTTAGAATTCCAGGTTCTTTCGGTTGCGTCCCTTGTTGGAAGGAAAAGGAGAGACATCTTTACATGAATTTCTTTATGAACTCCCGCATCAACTTTTCCACCCTGTGCATTTTCTGTCTTTGAGAGAAAACCTGAGTCCTTTCCCACGTGCCAGGGGCTAGTGCTGCTGACTTTGCCCCTTCTGGCTGTTCCATTTTCACCACTAACTTACCTTGATTCTCCACTTTCACCACTAACTAACTTACCTTTGCTGTTTCTCTATTTTTCTTCCCTTTGGTTCCATTACTGTGACTAAACTGCTGCTCATTCCTTTCTCCCCATGTTAATTTAAAGGCTCTGGTGTATTTTTCCATCCCTTAATGGTTACAATCTCTTTGCCTGCTCTCTTAATCAGACACATATGTCAGTGTGATTGTTCTAAAAACAAGACTCTAACAACATTCCTGTTCCCTGCACCGCAATCCTGTAGTTCTACGTGCTTCTATAGCTGTAGAAAATAAAAACAGCATCAAAAAGTTTGCATCCCTCATCCATCCTTCCTTACATATTTCTCCCAACTTTCAGGGTACTTAATGTTTCCATCTTCTTGTCTCCACATACCAGTGGTTTGCTGATATAGTGTTTATCGTATCAAAATTTCCCTTATGAATATCTTCTATTTCGTCTAGGACTTACATACCCTTATACAGTGCTTTCTTAAATATATAGAATAATGAGATAACACTTAATGAACATATGTTATGTATCAAATTCTCTTCTAAATATTTTTTGCTGAGCAATTCTCTGATCTCATTGCAGCCACACTGGGAAAGGCCACCACTGCTCCCATTCTTTGTTTTGTGGGTGAAGAAACTGAGAGAAAGGGGGGTATAAAATGTGTGTCTGCCAGGCATGGTGGCACACGCCTTTAATCCCAGCATTCAGGAGGCAGAGGCAGGCAGATCTCTGTGAATTCAAGGCCAGCCTGGTCCACATAGTGAGTTCCAGGACAGCTGGGGCTACAGGGAGACCCTGTCTCAAAAGGACCCCTCCCCAAAAGA
>NW_008355271.1:23664-29133 GCF_000622305.1 Nannospalax galili | reverse complement strand
CAAAAAAAAAAAAAAAAAAAGTGTGTGTCTAGCTTACAGCAAATGTGGGACACAATCAGTAATAAGCTCAGGTGTGCTGTTCAGAGCCTGTGCCTATACCCCTCAATGCCCACCTCGGGCTGTGGCTGTGCCCTTCTGCTCTTGTCTGGGTTGAAGCACCTTGGGGTTAACTTGCATAGTCATCATCTTTTCTTTGCTTTTTCCTCCTATGGGAAACATGGGTGGTAATAAGTCAGTTTCACCCTGATATAGGGTGAACCCTGGCTGTGTATGAATTCTTGAGCTCTGGGTCCTTTCTGTCATTGAGCTGTCTTGAAGTTTCCAAGACTGCTAGTAAAAAGCTTTCTTTTCTCTCACCTGACTGAGAAACTGTGGGATGATAGAAAGTAGTCTTCCAGGATCCTGAAGAGGACATTAAAATCCTGTCATAATTTTATGGGATAGATTCCCATAAGTTCCACAAATATTTTAACAACTGCTCAGTGCGCCAAAATGGGCAGGGAAAAAATTAACTGTCCACTAACACTGTAGCCTAAAAGAAAAGAGAAAGCAGACACTTTGAATACACACTTTGAAAATTGCTGTATAAGGCAGGAAATCATCTGAATAAAAACAATAAATACCTAAGAGCATCTCAACATGAAACAAAAATATCTTCTAGAAAGTGCAGTCATTTTTTTCAACCTAAGACAAATCCCTACACAATAAAGCAGAGTTTCATCCTCTGAACAGCCATGTCACAAAGCACAGGAAGAAGTCAAAATCATACAAAAAAGAAGAAATTCTAGAAAACTTGGAAAGCAAATTATGAGTATTTGGGAAGGAATAACGGGAATAAAATACATGAAAGTAATGTCTCTTAGCTACTGAAAAATTTAAATTCGTGCATTGAAAACCAACTGATCTAGCTTATTTTTATGAAAAAGATATGTGCCTAGGCATACTCTGATGGGTAAGAAAAGCATATCTGAAAGTGTTTAGTTAGAACAAGTTCTCTATTATTTTATATTGCACTGTAAACCATTGAAGGAGCTATTAATGTGCTGCCAATGTGAAGATCATACTGAGTCTTGTTCTAGAATAATCTATAAAGCCATTATTCTTGTGGGTGTTACACAATATAGTCAAGAAATTCACTCAATGTGAAAACCAGCCATATTTCTCAGTAATACTGCATCATGAAAAATAAGACCGTGCCAGATGAAATGATGCTCAACAGAACATAACCATGAGATGCAAATCAGGCCTGTGAAATGGATGCTGCTTTTGTCAAGACATCAACACATATCATTCTGGAGCCCACTGGACAAATGCAAATAAGGTTTGGATATCAGATGAGAGGAAAATGTGCCAAAACAGTAGAAGGAGAGTGGCTGGCCAATGGAAAAAGCAGCTTTTAAAACAACAAATTACATATATATAAATATATATGTGCATATGTGAATATAAATGCACACAGCACAAAATAAACCATGTCACGAAAACTATAGACACATTTGAAAAATGATGCATTTACTCTACATATTAGAGTTTAACTTGGTGTTCTATGGTTGGTGGCAATATGATGTTTGTTTGTTTAATTTTCTAATTTCAGCAAGACATTTACTCATCATGGATTGTTTCTATATAACTTTTTTTTTTTTTTTTTGGTCTTTTTGAGACAGGGTCTCCCTGTAGCTCCAGCTGTCCTGGAACTCACTATGTAGACCACGCTGGCCTTGAACTCACAAAGATCCGCCTGCCTCTGCCTCCCAAGTGCTGGGACTACAGGTGTGCACCACCACGCCCAGCTTCTATATAACTTTTTAATGAAGAAAGGTAGAGAAAAAACAGAAGAGAAGGAGGAGAGGAAGATGGTAAACAATCGGAGACCTTAAGGATGGTTGAGATGAGGGAAGAGGGAAGGTGGAAGAACAGATGGGAAGAGAATCCTGGAGGGTCATCTGGGAACTGCCCAAAGACAAGGGCCCGCCATGCTCTGAGCACAGCAGGGCTCTGCTCCAGGGATGGATACAGAGCATGGACAAGTCTTGCCTGTTTCAAATTACCACAAACTACCACAGAGGAAAATGTAACCCTGACCATTTATGTTTAGCATGCCACACAACAAAGTATGATATAATGGATTTCGAAAAGACAGAACTAGATTCAATTTTTAAAAAAAGAAAGCCAAAACAGATTAATTATAGTTTTCTACAAATTATACTGCCTGTTTATGCATATGGTAGTGACTCAATCAGTGTGATGTTATCTGTTTATCTAACAGTACCCAAGATGGTTAAGGTGAACTTGTACGCTGTTTCTGATATTTATAGTCTCAAGTTTTAAATACTAATTTAGACTCCGCAACTTTGAATTACATTGAAAGTCTAATCTGGGACAGGCAAAATGCTCAATATGTAAAAGCACTCGCCGTATAACTCTAAGGGCCTGAGTTCAAGCTGCAGAATCCCGCGGATAGAGACAGCTGACTCTCATGATTTCCCCTCTGCTCTCCCCAAAGTTCTGTGACATACCCACACCCACTCTCACAAAAGACTAAATGATAATAAATAAAATTAAAAATTTAAAGTCCAATCTGGCAAAAAAACAATGTTTGCATTCAGATTGTCCATGAAAGAGAGGCACCTGAAATAAAATTTCCCAGCCAGGCATGCTAGCACATTCCTGTAATCCTATCACTTAGTAGACTTGGGCAGGAGAAATGAGTTAAATGCCAACCTGGGGTATATGGTAAGACAAATGTTACAAAAAATAAACTCACAAACATTTTAAATTTCATGAACATCATTCTTTTTTATTAAAGAGTTTGTGATGGTCTATATAAACTGAAGATGCTGCATTCAGTTAAATTCTCTCTGAAAATACCTAGCATTAGGAAAACTTAAATTGTTCATTTAAATTATATTTAATTATATTTTAAATGAATTTAAATTTCTTTGTTTTCTTCACTTCATGGAGGGCTGCATTCACAGTGCTGATACAGACACACTGTCGAGTTGTGTTCAGGGCTCTTCATTCACATACCTTCCATCCATCCTTCATTAGCCGATTGATATGGCTAGCAATGATTGTCAGTTGCTCAGTTCATGGATTTATTTTCCCTACTAACTGGTTGTGTAAAAACATTTCAGTATTCAAATAACAACAAATTAGCATCAAAACCAAGTCAGAATAAGAATACAAAGTATTTATATTGTTAACCAATGAATGATCTAGATAAAGATTAGAGAAAAAGAAATAAGAGCGATAGATTATAGATAGATAGATAGATAGATAGATAATAGAATGATAGATAGATGATAGATGGTAATAGATGATAGGTAGAGATAGATGATATATAGGTGATAGATAGGTAATAGATAGATAATATAGATAGGAGATAGATGATAGATAAATAGATAGATGATAGATAGATGATAGATAGATGATAGGTAGATGATATAGATAGATAGATGATAGATGATAGATAGATAGATAGTGATAGGTAGATGCTGATGATAGATGATAGACAGACAAGTGATAATTAGATAGATGATGATAGATAGATAGATAGATAGATGATAGTAGGTGATGATAGATAAATGGATAGATAGATGATAGATAGATAGATGATAGATAGATAGATAGATGATAGATAGATAAATGATAGATAATAGATGATAGATTGAGTGAATGATAGATATAGATGATAGATAGTGATAGGTAGATGCTGATGATAGATAGATGATAGACAGACAAGTGATAGGTAGATACATAGATGATAAATCAATAGATAGATAGATAGATAGCTAGATAGATAGATAATAGACAGAGGATAGATAGATAGAGGAAAGATAGATGATAGATGATAGAGAGAGAGAGAGAGAGAAAGAGAGAGAGAGATGCTAGATAGACAGATGATAGATAGGAGAAACAGAGCCTCCACCCTCCAGCACTGGGTTCCAGAGCAACAGGAGTCAGATTTGATGCTGCCCCCCGCCCAGCTTTTCTCTTGCATCTAAATTGTACCTATACAGCATGATATAAATCAAACTTTCAGATAATCATTTTTTTGTTTTTGTTTGTCCAGCGCAGCTAGTTTTACTTTGCTATATGGATAACTTTCCAGCCAACAAATAATGCTACCTTCAAAGAATTTGAATTCTCTTTCAAGTTGGTCATTATTTGTCAAAATACATCAACATATTGAAGGGGTCTTTCTTTTTGTATATAAAATTCTTTCAAAGGTATTCAAGCCAATATGGTTCTAATGAAAGACTGGCAGCAATGTCATGAAGTAGCAGAATCTTCCAGGCAGCATGAGAGTCTGTTTTCCAGGAAGCATGAAATATAAATGGTTGGAATGCATTTTGGGATGAGGAATATCAGTGGCATGCTTACACAAATAGGAGACTTTTCCAGTGTGCTAATATACTAAGTCCACAACAGCACATGGGCACAGCTGGCATAGCATCTTAATTATCTTATCCTCTGCGTGCTAACTTGAACACACTGTGTTCTGCCCTCAATTAGCAAGTCTTTCCCATTCATGGTTAGTCTGAATACTTTCATCTAGCCACAACCATAGCTGCCAAAAATGCATGTAGACACACCCTCGTATCCTTAAAATGGATATACCTAGAAATTTCAGGAGCTTCCTTTTTAAAATTTTATTTATTATTTTTATTTCATGTGTATGAGTGTACTGCCTGCATGTATGTGAGTGCACCCGTGTCGTGCAATGCCGCCGAGGTCAGAAGAGGGCTTTGGATTCCCCTGGAACTGGAGTTAAGGACAGTTTGTAGCCACCATGTGGGTGCTGGGAATTGAACCCAGGTCCTCTGCAAGAGCAGTCAGTGCTCTTAACTGCTGAACCATCTCTTCAGCCCCATGGAGCTTCATAATGTCTCAGAATTTTCTTCTGTCACTCTTCTGCTCAGCTTCAAAATAAACTTTACATGTAGTTATTCAAATTTTCAACATGTTAATGTACCTGAAATCCAAATAATATTTGCAAGCAATCTCACTAATTCATTTTTATATTAACTAGTTGGCATTTTTTAAAATTAAGCCTTTGATTCTTTTTGGATGAAGTCAGGTGTCTCCCAAAAGTAAGGTTAGTTGAGCTGACATGGGTCCAAAAATAATGTTGTATGAGATTTAAAAAGCACAATAGAAAAAGAAAGAAGTAAGGTTAGAACAGCATTTAGAGATGAATTTTACCCTAAAGGTTTGTATTATATTAACTAGTTGGCATTTTTTAAAATTAAGCCTTTGATTCTTTTTGGATGAAGTCAGGTGTCTCCCAAAAGTAAGGTTAGTTGAGCTGACATGGGTCCAAAAATAATGTTGTATGAGATTTAAAAAGCACAATAGAAAAAGAAAGAAGTAAGGTTAGAACAGCATTTAGAGATGAATTTTACCCTAAAGGTTTGTATTTTCTTTAACTGGATCTCTGATTTCCCCCCCCCCCCCCGCCGCTGCCTC
>NW_008355271.1:21155-23640 GCF_000622305.1 Nannospalax galili | reverse complement strand
CTCCCCCTCTCAGTCCCCCTTTCCTTCCCCCTCTCCCTCCCCCTCTCATTGTAGCTATACTGTCATTGTTTTTGGCTCCTTGATTCATTTCCATAAGGCAGATAGGGTAGTAAAGACAAAAAGAGAGAGGCAGGTCCCCTGACTATCCAAACATGACTCTCACTTGGAGTTGTGTAAAAGCCAGGCTGCCCATGCTGAAGAGGAGCTCTTTCAGTCCTCCTCAACTGAGGATTGAACCTGTGCTTGAACTGGAACATCAGGACCCCAGAAGCCCACTAAAACCTTTCTTTATGATCTGGCCCTAATTAATTATGGGAGGGAAGGGGAGGGAAGGGGAGGGGAGGGAAGTGGGGAATATGAGAGGGAAGGACAGAAGGAAGGAGGGAGGGAATAAACAAAGAAAGAAAGCTGCACTCTTGCTGTGCCCAAGTACTGACCTGCAATCTCCGCCCTTCCTCAGCTACCTCGGGAGCCTAGAAGTGAGTTATGGAGCAGCTTGTTGCTTCTGAAGTGAGTCTCAGGCCGTTCTCCCCTCTTGAAGAGTCCCTAAGTCTATATGTATTGCTGAAAGACTTCTTCATGGGTATAATCTGCTATTTCAATAAATGTCACCAAATTTAGAAAGATAAAAGAGAGAGCCTTAGGAACACTTTTTTCTTCATTATTTAAAATGTTTCCCTCAGACACCAGACATTTCAGAGTCAGCCGCAAAAGAAATGGATTTCACAGGAAAAGAGAAAGATGAAATACGTAAAGAGGAAATGAGGAGCAGCAAGAGAAAGAAGAAAGAAGCAGTTGGGTGTCATGCACCACACATAAGCCCAACGCCAGCAAACGTGACTTTAGATCATGGATACAGAATTCATTTTTTCAAAACAATAACCCCAATGAAATATCTTATCATGAAGTGTTTTGCTCAGCTTCACCTGAAAAGTGCACTTTGTATTTAGACTTTGGCTTTCATGCCAAGTATGAGCACAGTATCTATAGACATAGTATATAAACACCACACTCCCCTGTGTATATGATGTTTATACAAAAAAGTGTGAAGAATATCATGTGTGTTATTCTGGCTGCTAGCACTGAAGCTAGAGCATCAAGCACAATAGCTGAACCTAGTCCTGCAGAACCAAACAGGACTTTAAGACACATGTAAGTACTGGACCCTACCAGTGAAGTTATTCCTTCACATACGCATTAAGTCTTCACATATTAAAAGTATATGTTTTAAAACCAGATGCAGATTTCTCTGTAGTAAAGGATACCCATAATTATCGTTTCCACCATGCTTTCCAAGAAAAATGATTAGATGTGTCACAATGAGTCAGAGGAGGAGGGAAAAAGCCCTGTGTACAAATTCTATATTCTGAATAGTCAGACAATGAACTAGCAAAATATATTCAATGTGTGAACTGCTAAAGTGAACGAGAGGAAGGAAAGAAAAATGGGGAGGATTTGAGTAACAGATGCCCAGGAAACTTGTATGAGAGCAGATTTAGCAGATCATTCTGATCACTGATTTTCACATTTTAGAGTGTGAGTTGAGAACCATTTCATTCGAGGGCACTTTCACCTTCTTTCATGATGAGAGTCATCACTGAGTGAGGAACTGCAAGAGGAAAGTACAGAAAGAAGACTGGGCCTTAACTGTGCTGTCTCAAAATAATGAAAGTTTGGGGCTAGAGAGATGGCTTAGTGGTTAAGAGCACTGGCTGCTTTTGTAGAAGACCTGGGTTCAAAACCCAGCACCTACATTGTGACTAAAAACCATCCATAACTCCAGTTTCAGAGGATCTGACATCCTCTTCTGTCTTCTGCAGGCACTGTGAGACAATAGGCCCACCTACATACTTGCAGGCAATACACTCATACACGTCAAAAATAAGTGAATGAAATCTTGAGGCCATCATAGGCTAATTTATATATGTATGAGTATTTTGCCTGCATGTATGTAAGTTCACCTGTATGTGCAATGTCAGCAGAGACCAGAAGAGGAAAACAGATTCTTGAAACTGGAGTTATGGACAGTTGTTAGCCACAATGTGAGTGCTGATACTAAGGTCCTATGCAAAAACAGCAGGTGCTCTTAACCACTGAACCATTTCTCCAGCACCTCATCATTTCTCTTTCTTTTTTAAAGAAGGAAATATTTATTTATGGCTCACAGTTTGAGGACACAGTTCACCAGAGTGGGAAAGTTATGATAGGAGGCAAACAAGGCAGCTGGTCGCATTGCTTCCACAACCAGGAAGCAGAGAGATGCCAGGACTAGGTTCACATTCTTTTTTGTTGAGTCCAAATTCCTGCGCATGGAAATGTGCTGTCCACATTTACACTAGGTCTTCTCACCTCAATTAATCCAGTGTAGAAATTCTCTCACCTACATGCACAGAGGCTGGTGTCCTAAGTGATTTTAATATTCTGACAAGATGACAATCAATGTTAATCATCTCTAATCAGGCAGGACTATATCTGCTGAATGATT
>NW_008355271.1:13044-20991 GCF_000622305.1 Nannospalax galili | reverse complement strand
CCAAGCTCTCGCACTATTTCCAGCACTTGTTTAACGTTTCCTGAGCTTTGGAAGGGGTTATATAGATAAAAAAAAAAAAAAAAAAAACTCACCCAAAACAACCTGTTACACCAGAAATCAGAATTTCTAGTTCTGAAGCTCTGAGGACCACGTATTGTGCTTCTTTTCATTATAGAATTTTCGCCCATTTCATACCTTATATTTTGATCCCCCCCAGCTGTATCCCCCTCAACATTCCCCACTGAACACCTATAAATTTTATAGAGAAATTAAGGCTGTGACCTGGAGGATGTTCCTCTGACCCTGTGATGACAAGCCATGGACCCACCTCCTTCCCATGCTCTACAAAGAAGCCACTCCCCTTCCCTCTTCCAGCCAATCCGTTGACCACAGCCACTTGCAGGGGAGGAGCTAAGGGTATAAAAGCTGGAAAAACCTGAGGCTGGTCCCCTTGCCATTTTGTAAGGCTGTCCTGAACCACAGGATTTATGTCTGGGTGTGGACTTTCAAACACAGCCTTGAATGGGGGAGGAGGGGGGCGCCTCTTGTTTGTAAGTAAACCCATACCCCAAGCTCAGTTAGCAAGTCCAATAACCTCGTTAAAATTCTTCCAACCGGGGTTTGGAGAATTTTTTTCTCGGGTTGTCGCAAGGATCTTGGAAGGAGGGGACTGGATGCCACATGCACCTCGCAGCAGTGAATTTGACTTACAAAGGCCTATCAAGTCAAGTTTGTGTCCCTAAATAACTTTGGGTGAGGGTCCATCCACCGGAGCCTGACTAACCTATCCTATCCTATCACACCCTAAAAAAAAATAATGATAAAAAACCAAAGCTCCCTCTCCCAGAAGTTATCAGTTGCCAATAGTTCCTTAGCTTCGGGCTTCTTAACCACAAAATGTGTAGACTGACCTTTGGTCTGGCTTGAGCTTGCATGGATCTTGTGCACAGTTATCATTGCTGTAAGTTCATATGAGTAACAGCCCAGTTGTCTGGAAGCTCAGTTTACTTGTAGTCATCTACTCCTCTGGCTCTTAAAATCCTTCTACCCACTCTTTCACAATGATCCCTGAGCCTGAAGAACACACAGTATCTACAGGGTTTGGAAAGATGGCTCAAGAGTTAAAGGTACTTACTTCTCTTGCACAGGATCTGAGTTCAGTTCCCAGTATCCACACGGTGGCTCCCAACCACCTATAACTCCAGTTCCAGGAGATCCAGTGTCCTCTGTGGTCTCTATGGACACCAGACAGACATGCACATGTACACATATACACATGCAGGCAAACATGCCTACACATAAAATAACAATAAGTAAATAGCTGTTATATTTTTATATAGCAACATTTTTATATCCAAACTGACTTAAATATCTATTTTTATACATATTATTTTATAATGGGATTATAATGATATAATAAAACTAACTCCACAATTTTCTGGAATCCAGATTTACAAGTACACAGCATAACTACAGCCATATGAATGAATCCTGCAGGTAGACATGAAAGTATTAATTTGTAAAATTAGTAATATGACTAAGTAAACATTGAAAGTTAGCAGAATGTTTTAGCATTAGCTGACTGCTACCTTTTCCCCCACTGACATTCCCTGCTGTTGAATCTGTCTAGAAAAATACAGAGCAGGGCAAGCAGAATTCCTCTGGCTTCAAGCAAATCAGTTAAACCTGAAAAGTTTGAACAAAGCTCACAGCAGATACCAGAATCATGGAAGAGATGCAAGGTGGCAAGTTCTAGAATATGATCACCTCTACTGACATAAAAGAGCTGTATTGATCAGATGTTGCTGTGCAGCAAATCACCCTCCTCCAAAAGAAACAACGAATAGCTAACTGTTTATCATCACCATCTGCCGGCTGCATCATAACTAATCCATTCTAGGTCTCAAAGTTCAAAACAAATTGGCAAACAGAAATGGGCCCCAATACACTAACACGTCCAAGCCTGCTTGTATGATATTTGTTATCATTTCGTGGTCCACTGCATATGGCATGCACATTCTCAGACTGAATGGTAAAAACCATCTCTTAGAAACAAAGCAAACTCATAATGCAAGAGAATGGGAGTAATTTGTGGACATTGTTTGAAAGCTACACAATTATAAAAGTAGCTTCTTCTAAACATGTAGTTATTAAAATTAAAAAAAAAAGAAAATCAAAATTGGTTACCTAAGAAACTGAACTGCGGGGATCACTTTACATAAAACAAATGTATTGCTTTTTAAACATTAGTGAACATGAACAATACCTAAAAATCTTGTTTAAAAGCAAATTCTGGCTCAGTAATAGGGATAGATGTAAAATTCTACATTTCTAAAATCAACGACAAAATAACCTGTTGATCTCTGATTTGTACTCTGAATAAAAACACTTTACAGCTATTGAAAAAAAAAGTACCAGTTGAAATCTATGTGCCACTTCTTGTCTCTATCCTCAACTCCAGTGGAGACTGATGGCTTAATAAACTCATTTTACAAGGGAGAGCTTCTGGTGATGAGACGTAATGGGAGCCCTGGGGGACGGAGGAGACTGAGGGGGAAAAATCTCTTAAGAATCCTGGTTCTCTGTTCATACCTGCCCACTGCTCAGAGGGAAATAAATCTTATAGTTTCACCTACAGGCAACACTAACATCTCCTAGCCTCCCACAGAAACAGATGACATCTAAAATGAATTAGAATAATTTCTCACCCTGAGTTCTTAAACAACACACAGGCCTCTCACCTTCCTCTGACTGGCTCGGTTCCTCCTTACAGTTCATTGTCTCTTCTATAATTCCAAAGACCTAAATCCTCACCTCCCACCTCCTTTTATATTCACCATGTTCCATGATATTCAGAAGATTCTTGGAAGTCATGCATTCACTAAACAAATATTATTGAGTGGTTGCTATGCCGTTACAGTTTGTCAAAACCTCCACTGCGGTAAGTACAGTGTGATAAGATCCAAGATTCCCTGGTATTTCATGATGGGATAAACGATAAGTAATGCTTCCCTAGAGACAATAGCATATACTGCCAAATAAGATGTTATCTGTGAAGTGGCTCATTGCCATTTATAGCCATTAAACACATCCCACTTTCAGAGCCATGGCTGTAAATTTCCAAATGCACTTGTGATAAACCTTCATTTATATTCCTGAAGTTCTAATTTCTGTCTCGTACTTGGTCCATAGCACATAGTTGCACAGGTTGTTCGCTGTATAATCTATGACATGCTAATCACACAAACTATATTTAAATCCATGAACTGTGTTGCAGACTATGAACTTGTTGGTACTTGTCGTTGTGTACAGCAGCATCTATGAAGTCTACTTTGTGTAGCAAAAGAGTAGCACTAGAAGACACTGGTCTTCAGGTCTTGTCTCTTCAAGTATCTCTTAATAAAGCAATTCCTTCTGGCATGGACTTAAGAGTCCATTCGCTTAAACAACAAATAAAAGAAAAATAGAACTTGGAGTTAGCTGCTCATGCAAAGCCAAATCTCTTCTACTAGCCAATCCCTGCATCTAATGACTAACTGGTGTGGGACTGAAAAGGCTTGCTGTTTCCTCCTGCCCAGGGTGGCTTGGAAAAGACCTTCCTTTACAAGAGCACCTCTTGATGTTCCCTGAGGCACGTGTTCAGGCTACATCAAGGGTCACTTTCTTCCTGCCTCCTGCTTTCTTATTTTCCATGCATGTTACTCTCAAGGGTGATCTATGCTAAACCTCCTGCATGCTAACCTCCATCTTAGAGTCTGTCCCGGGGGAAGTAAACTTGAGGCATCCCTGAATTCCAAATTCCATGCTGTATTAAGCAAACCAAACTCAGTATCTTCATGAAATATGTTCACAATAGATACAAACCAACTGGACAGCCTTGTGAAATGTGTCTGTGATGGCTACAGACCAGCTCAGCATCTTTGTGAAATGTGTCCATAATGGATACAGATCAAGTCAGCACCCCAGTGAAATGCATTCATAATGAATACAGATCACCTCAGTATCCTTATGAAATATATCCATAATGGCTACAGACCAACTCATTCATCCATAAAACAACTGCATCCTTTTCTGACATTTTAAAAGAAAGCCACAAGTGTCCTAATTTTTCCTCATCCATAATCGTCTCTTTCTCATCTTTATTGATTTTTTTGTTTGTTTGTTGATTGTTTTTGACAGGATCTCCCTAGTCACAGCCCACCTGGAAGTCACAATGTGAACCAGGGTAACCTCGATCTTGCACATACCCACCTGTCTCTTCCTCTCAAGAGCTGGAATTAAAGCACATGCCACCATACCAGGCATTCTTTCTCATCTTTAACAATGAAAAAGATCCTTCATTTTACAATCAGGGATAATTAATGGAAATATTCACATAATACAAAGTTAAATAAAGAATCCCTATAGTATACAATATTTGGTCTAAAATAGGAATCCAATTAATGAAAGAATATGAGAATGCTTAATAATAATATAATACCTCTAACAAGTTGATGTGTAATGTTGTCCTCAATAAGTCTAAGTCTCAGCCACATCAGCAGTAGACCCTTGTGTGTAGGGACAGTGTTCCATATGCTTACTCTCAATGGTCTCTTGTAATCTGTGTTCACAGTGAAAAATGTTCAATAGATCCCTTAGTCATAAATATTCAGTTATATATTAATATAATATGCTAATACATGGTGTACTAAATAGATGATAATAAATAATGTACAAAGATATACATGTATGTTAACAGGGATATATCTCTGAATCCTTCAGGTGCAATTGTTTCCTAATTATGAAATGCAAGAATAAAATGTCCTCCCTTCTCCTCTCACCCAATAATAAATGAAAAAGTCCTATTATGCTTTTTCCCCTTGCTGCTCCCACACAAATATAAATCACAAGGAGAAATGAGAGTATGTGTCCTGAAGAAAGAGGCAGCTTCTCCTGCAGGGTCCAACACAAGTGCACATACACTCATTTTCTCATTCACAAACACACATCCAGCTACTCCACTGTACTCCTTATCACAGCCTATGATTTTTTTTCCTCAGTGTATTTTTATTAAATTTTTGTGCATTTCATGAAATATATCTTAATCATATTTAGACCCCCCTGTCAGATTTCATGCATTCTGTCATATATGTTAAGGCCTATTAGGTCAAGTTTATGTACCCAGATGTCTCTTGGTACAAGTTCGTCTACTGGAATCTAGTCAGCCTATCTAGAGTCTCTCCCTTACAAAAGATCTACTCTCCCTCACTCAGCAGTAACCAGTTTCCAATAGTTCTTCAGCTAGGGTTGAAGCCTACTGCCCCTTTCCCTCATTCTCTGCTGGGTTTTTGTCTGATTGAGTTGGTGGAAGTCTTGTGCATGCTGTCACCATTGTTGCAAGTTCATATGAGCAAGTTCCCAGAGACCTAAAAGTCTCTGTTTCCTTATGTTCATGTGCAAACCCTGGCTCTTACATGCCTTCTTCTGCAGCGGTCCCAGAGCCATGGGTGGGTGAGGTTTAATATAGGAGTCCTATCCAGGGACACACTCTAGTCTCTTATTCTCTAAAACTTAGCCATCTATGACCTTCTATGTGCATCATACTCTGTTGTATGAGAAAGATTCCCTGGTGAGAGATGAGAGATTGGATGTATTAGATGAGAAGTGTAGATGTGTCATTTAGGGCTGGGCATCTCTCAGACATATATTCTCTATGTGTAAACAGTTGTGGAACTCTGTAATAACCTCCATCTATTGCAAAAAGAAGTTTCTTTGATGAATGGTATATGGTATACCTGTCTGAAAATATAAGTATCCATATTAAGATACAGTAAAAAATTCATTGTCCAGAGATATGACAAAGATAGGGTTTTCCCTAGGATCTATGACCTCTCCAACCATGTATATTTGGCTATGTTTACAGTGCCATCCAGGAGTTCCCTCCTACTGGGAAGATTTTAAGTTCAGTTAGATATTTGTTGATTGCCCCCATGATAAAAAGTACCACTACTGCACCACTATAGTTTGTTGTGCCAGTCATTGTTGTGGTTATTAGGTTTTAAAGTGGGGGTTGGACCATTGATTGATTTTCTCCCTTGGCACCTTGTGTAGTGGCCTCCACAACCCTGAGAGGTAGTTTTCAGGGAGGAGGCTTCAGTTCTAACTCCATTCCTCTAAGTCCTGTTTGCAAAGTTTGTCCTGTCTTCAGCAGTCTGGTCTTACTTTCAAGTTCTGGGAGGTAATCAAGAGCTATGGCAATAATCTGTGTTATTTTGGGAGTCTCTTGGATTGCCCTGTCCAACAACTGGAATGGAGGTTTCTCCTGTCTGGGACGGTATTTCTTGTTCTATAGTCTTCGTGCACTCACGTTCAGATAATGAATGTTTTTTTTCAGTAGGTTTTAGAACTAATATAATTCCCTCTGGTTTTTCATACCACTGAGCTTTATTTCCCACTCTTCTGTCCCTTTCTAAACTCCCTCATTCCCTCTTGGTGAAAGTGCCCCATTTTCCCCTTAATAATACCTGTCTCTTGTTATCCCCCTGCTCTGACCTCCTTCTTCTCTTATTCCAGTGGTTCCTGTATGCTCCTTTCCCAGTTGCACGCCTTCATTTTCCCCATTTCCCCCTTGGTGACATCTGTCTCCTATGTCCTCCTCTCAGACACCCTTCACTTCCTTGCCCCCTTTACATTTTACTGACTCCTACTGTTGCATAAAGATACAGACTCACGTATAGGGATTTGGTGCTAAGATCCACAAATGAGTGAGAGTGTATATCACTTATTTTCCTGAGTATGTGGTACTTTCCTAATTTAACAGTTTCTAATTCCATTCATTTACCTGAAAATTTCATGATTTCACCTTTCTTTACACTGAGTAGAAATCCACTATGTAAATCCATCACATTTTCATTATCCATCTGTCAGTTGAGAGATATTTAGGATGTTTCTAGAGTGTCCCCTTCCCCACATCATGACCCATATTTGTTGTCTTTTGTTGTCTGGCTCTTACCCAGTCTGACTGGGATAAGATGACATCTTAAAGTTGTCTTGATTTGTGGTCTTCATTTTCATTTTCCTAACTACTAAAGATGTTGAACACTTTTAAAGATATTTCTTGGCCATTTTCATTAGTTCTTCATTTGAGAGCTCTCTGTCCAGGTCCTTAGCCCATCTTTTTATTGGGTCATTTGTTTTCTTGCTTCTTTGTTTTTTGAGTTCTTTTCTGGATATTAAATCTCTGTCAGATGTTTAACTGGTAAAGCTTTTCTCCCACTCTGTGGGTTTTCTCTTCACTTCCTTGGTTGCTTCTTTTGCTGTACAGAAGCTTTTTAGTTGAACGAGGCCCCAATTGTTATTAACCTTAATTCCTGAGAACCTGGCATCCAAATTAGAAAGTCCTTTCCTACAATTTTATCTTGCAGGGTATTGCCTATGTTTTCTTTTAACTATTTCAGAGTTTACCATTTCACATTGAGGGCTTTGATCCATTTGGAGTTGATTTTTATGCAAAGTGAAATATAAGGGTTTAATTTCATTCTTCTACAAGTGGAGATCCAGTTTTGCCAGTAGTATTTGTTGAAGATACCGTCTTTCCTCCAGTGAATATTCTTGGCCTCTTTGTCAAATATCAGGTGGTTGAAATTGCATGCAGATATGTTTGGGACTTCTATTCTGTTGCACTGATCTATGTGTCTGTTTTTGTGCCAATTCTATGCTGTTTTTATGACTATAGCTCTGTAGCATAGTTTGTATTCTGGTATGCTAATTCCTCCGGCATTGCTCTTTTTGCTCATGATTTATTCAGCTATCTGGAGACTTTTGTGCTTCTATATACATTTTAGGATTCTTTTTCTAGTTCTGTGAAGAATTTCAAGAGTATTTTTATTGGCATTGCATTGACTTTATAGATTGCTTTTGGTAGGATGGTCATTTTCACAATATTAATTCTGCCAATCTCTGAACATG
>NW_008355271.1:0-12547 GCF_000622305.1 Nannospalax galili | reverse complement strand
AAAGCAAACAGACTACTTTTCAGTTAAAAAATTATAAAACTGATCACTCCTCAGCCTTCTGACTAAGATCAAGTACTTAAAAATTCAGAAAAAAATAGAAAGCTGAACAAAAGGCCTTCCTACACATGACCCACCATGTGGAAAAATTGGATTTTTCTTTTCTAAGTTGAAGATTTTTTGTTTATTACTTTCCTAGCAATACAGTCCAGGAGAGTGTGCTGTCCACTTTGAAGTATGAAGTCAAAGCTGGACTTCTTTGTCCTATCACTCAAGATCAAAGAAAAGGTTATTTTTCAAGGCAGTATTAGATGACAAGTTATAAAACCTGTCATCTGTCATCTTTGTTGAATCAAACCAATTACAACCTTCTGTGTCCTCAAACCTGCTGAAGAAGATTCCTCAGCCAAAGGTTCTTGGCCAGTCAGTGACCCTGCTAAGAAAATCAACAGAAAAGAAAACCCTTGAGATTCCACTTCAGTAAAAGCTAGTATTACCAGCTAAGCATTGCTACTCTAAAAAACCTGAAATCTGAATTTCTCTAAATTCTGACATTTTTTGAGTACTAAGATGAACCGTAAGTAGACACTCCACCTGGTTATCTGACAGGTCACAGTCAAGGCACTAAAATATATGCACTTTTAGCTCATGTATAAGGTACATACATATTTTTACACTTCAATCTTGTCAGGATCTCTCATTGTGCAAAATTCCAAAGTCTCAAAAGATCCAAATTGGAAGTGCTTGTCCCAGGCCTTTCAGATAAGGGATACTCAACCTGTGTTTTAATGTCCCAGCTCCTACTAGAAATTTTGCCTAAGCTCATCTAAATTTTGAGCTGGGATTTTTCCAAAAGGTCAGTGTCCCCTGGTTCTGGTTCTGAGCTATTGTTTTACTTGTTCTTACCTGAAATGGTTGTTTGATTTAGGTTTCAACACTTTGCACCTTATCTAGGTCACAGTAGAGGAGGGCCCCACTACACAAAACTCTGTTTTGGGTGCTGGAATGATGACTCAATGGTTAAGATTACTGTTTGCTCTTCATAGGACCAGGATATGATTCCCAGCACCCACACGGTGCCTAACAATCATCTGTAACTCCAGTTCCCAGGGAATTCAGTGTTCTCTTTTGACCTCTGTAGGCATTGCACAACACAAGTGCACTTACACACATGTAGGCAATACACTCATACACATAAAATAAAAAATAATAAAATATCTTTAAAAAAAAACTCTGTTTTCTCAGCAAATAACCCAAGGTAGCCACAAGAGTGTCAATCACCACAGAGCAATAAAAAGACATTAAATAGCTAGTTAATTAATTAAGACAGAAGGAATAAGAAGAGTAAATAGCTGAATGGTCATTTTACGAAAGGTATTGAAATTATATTCAGCTTGTTTAAATGGAGAAATAAAAACAAAAAAATATATTCTCATTCTCAAGCAGAAATTTTGTTTGTCCTAGATACCAAATGACCATTTTAAGGGAAAGACAACATATGCCCGAGACCTTTAATCTCAAGCAAGTTTAAAAAGCAAGTCGTATCTTCACTCAAGCATTATAAACTATCAAGACTACTTCCCTTGACACACACACTTGGTATACCAAATGCCTCAGTTTGAAATCTCTTGTGGTTAAGATATTTAGGGCCATGGTCCAAGAGCTAACATGCTTTACTCTATCATTTTAAAAGGCCGTAAGACCAAAAACTAAAGAAAAGAAAAGCCATGTCTTAGAAAACAAGAAAAGTATGTTACTTATATTTCTTGTTTTTGCAACAAAATGCCTGACAAAATCAGCTTAAGGAAAGAAGGAAGGCTCACAGGGCTGCATACTGTCCATTTGGTGGAGAAGATTGAGGTGAGTGTTCCCGTTGCATCCATCCACAGTTAGGAAATGGAAGGATATAAATACCTGCACTCAGCTTGCCTTTTTCTTCTTATCCATTCCAGCACCCAGTCTATGGAATTGTGCCACCCTCTGTTGGGATAGGTATTTATAATGTGGGAAGATAATCCTTCACAGATATGCCTAGAAGCATGTCTCCTAGGTAATTTCAGATCCTGTCAAGTTGACAATCAGTGTAAACCATCACAAACATCACTACTTGTCAACTTGGCACCTAAATATACCACATTTAAGCCAGGACTTTGTCCCCATAGGCTTCTAATGCAAAATGCATTCAGCCCAACTTCAAAGTTTTCCAAAGTCTTTAACAGTTCCAACACTGTTTCAAAGTCTAAGTCTTATCTGAGACTAAATGTATTCTCTAACTGTGATCTTCTGTGAAACCAAACAAGTTACATACTTGTAAACATTCCCTATTCCAAAAGGGAGGAACAAGGACATAGTACAGAAAGAGACAACAGAAGGAAAACAGAAGCCCAGTAGAGAAAACACCAAGTCCCACAATTTGATGCCAAGCATCTGAATCTGTGCTAGGATTGCCTGGGCTCCAGAGGAATTGGGTAGCTACAACCCCTCCAGCTCTGCTGCCTATGGTACACATAGCATCTCTCTTGATCTGGCACTGCTCCATCTTTCCAGCTTCCTTTCACAGGTGCCCTATGATCCTGGCATCTCTGACATCCCTGGGTCTCCACTGCCACTCAGGCTTCACCTTTATAAATTCACATAGTGATCTCTCAGGGTTTAGGGTAGGTACTCTGACCCTGACACACGTTGTCAGGCTTCAGTAGCTCACTGAAACCGTGGTATAAGACTCTTTGCCCTCTTCACCCTTGCATCTTCTATGCCCAAAAACCGGCATCATGTGGATGGTGGTGCCTGCCCCCCTTGAACCATAGTTGCAGCAACTTATGCATGCTGATCCTGGAGATACACATTTTTTGCAGTTGCTTTCCAAGAGCAGGGGACCCCTTCAGTGACAATTTCATTTTAGACTCTATCCTATCCTTTCAAATAAATCTGCATTTTCTCAAATTGGAGCCTTCTATGGAGAAGTTTAACCTTTCAGGCACCTTTCTTGCCTCAGTGCAGAGAAAGAGGATTCTCTTTAACAGTTACAATCCCTTTTTTATCATGGGCCTTGGCTACAACTTGAAACTCATTCCTCTCCCTGGCAAACTGCACGTTTGCAACTTTATGCCATGCTTACCTCTCTTGCTCTCTCTCACTCACTATAGACCTGAATAATGAGGTAACCATGACATAGCCCAAATGCTCTTATAACTTGGAATTTCCTCTTTCAAAAAACTCATCCCATTGCCTTTAAATCAGCCTTACACTGAAGCTCTAAGGACATGGGCAAATGCAGACAGATTCTTTGTATGAATAACACACAAATGGCTCCCATCCCAGTTCCCGATAGACTGTTTCCCTCTGAAACCTCTAGAGCTAGGTCTATACTTTCCATGTTCCTCTCAGTATTCTTGCACTCTAAGCTCCTGCCAAAATGGATCATTAAGTTCTTCTTACAGTATTTATGAGCTTTTATAGCTCTAATTTTCAAACTTTTCCATATTCCTCCTGAAAACCAGTTCCAAAGGCCCAAGAATCACATGGTCAGGTTTATCACAGCAACAAGCCCACAGTTGGTACTGATTTTCTGTATGTTATTTGTCTATTATTGTGACAAGATATTTGACAAAAGCAACTTGAAAAAAGAAGGACATTGAAAATAAATCTACCATATGACCCAGCTATACCGTCCTTGGAATATACCCAAAGGATTCAATATTCTACTACAGAGATACTTGCTCAGCCATGACTGTTGCTGATCCTCTCACAATAGCTAGGAAATGGAAAGAACCTAAATGCCCCTCAGCTGATGAATGGTTAATGAAAATGTGGTTCATTTATACAATGGAGTTCTTTTCTGATATAAAAAAAAAAAAATTGTGAAATTTGCAGGTAAATGGATGGAGATGGAAACTGTTACACTGAGTGAGGTAACCCAGACTCAGAAAGTCAAGTGACATATATTCCCTTTCATTTGAGGCTCTTAGCTAAAAAATCCTTAGATGTGCGTTATATCCTGAAATAACTGCAGGAACCAGGAAAGTAGAAAGGGTGAGAGGAAGAATGAGCTTGAAAGAGGGGACTAGTAGGAGACAGGTGTTATCAAGAGGGGGTGGGGAAGATGGGAGGGTACTTTAACTGGGGAGGATGGAGGGAGTCACAGGGAGTTGAAAGAGAGAAATAATACTTAAGTGGTATGAAAAATATAGGGATATGTATTATTTCATAAGCCTAATGAAAAATATGTGTGTGTACGCACATGCGTGTACATGCACGTGCGCATACATATAGCTGAAGGCTATATAACAAAACTCACGGTGCCAGGCAAGGAAAACATTACTTTGAATTGTTGGCCAGAGTTGTCCAAGAGATGTCCAAAATAATGTAGGCTCTTTCCACAGCCCTTGATTACCATCCAGAACTTGAAGGTAAGACCCTGCTGCTGAAGACGTTTCAGATACAGGTCTTTGAGCAATGGAGCTGGAATTGACCTAGAAGCCTCCTCCCTAAAGACTAGATCTCATAGTATCAGAAGATACTATACAAGCTTCTAAGGGAGAAAACTAATCAATGATCCTACCCAACTGTAAAATCTACAACCCACAATAATTACTAGCCCATCAAGTTATCTGTACTGATGCAGTAGTGGTACTTTTATCTTGGGGGGTAATCAACAACTATCTATTTGACTGAATGTCCAGCCAATTGGAGGGAATTCATGCATGTTACTCTAAACATAGCCAAATGTGCAGTTTTGAAGAGGTCATAGATCCTAGAGAAGACTCTACTTCCCTAGACCAATGTAATTCCTTACTGTATTCTTATGCACACCCTTATATTCACAGGCAACTGTAGCTCTCACCACTCATCAAGAAGCTTTTTTTGCAATAGAGTGAGACCTTTACAAAGCTCCACAACTGGCCAAATGCAGAGAGTAAGAGACTATGAGGTGCTTAGTCCTAATTGATACATCTGTAAGGGTCAAGGGATATCATGGAAGGGGGGGTGGAGAGATCGTAAGAGCCAGGGGGACAAGACATCTGCTGATAGATAACACATTCTAGACATGACAGGGACACTGCACCCATGAAATCTCCACAATATCACAGCCTGTCAAGATTTACATAATGTCAAAACCAGTTCACATGCCAATTTGAAGGGGGAAAATTCACGGATCCCACTTCAAGATGAAGAGCTACAGGCAATCAATGGATGCTGAGGGAGGGAGGATCAGCTTCCTCCAGAGACTGGCTCCCTGATAGGTTATCAGATCTCAAATACAGGCACACACCAGCAGTGTTAAATGGATTAACTACATTATATATGCATATTTATAAACATATATGTATATGTAACTATAATCAAAGAAACAAGAAATTGTTGGGGAGGAGTTGGAGGGGAATTAGCAGAGACAGGAATAATGTAAATATAATATTCATGTATGAAATTCTCAAAAAATAAAACTATTAAAAAGAAAAAGAACAAGAAAAAAAGGTTTCCTTTTGGTCACAGTTCCAGGGTATAGTCCATCATGGGCGGGGGGCTTGAAGCAGCTGGTCACTAGCATCTCTAGTCAGGAAGCAGAGGGAGTAAACACAGTGCTTTCTCCTTTTTATTCATTCCAGGACTCAGCCCAAAGTGTGGTACCACACACATAGGAAGATAACCCCTCATAGATATGCTCAGAGGCCATCCTGATCTAGATAAGCCTTCAGAGGCATACCCAGGCACCTAGGTAATTCTAGATCCTGCCAAGATGAAAATCAGTATAAACAATCATAAAATGTTTATGTTATATGTATATTTCATAACATGTTATGAAGCAGTCAGGGGACTCCTGAGAAAAGTCAAACTTCACTGTCTGTACTCTCCCTCAGTCCCTTACTAGGCTCCTCAGATCCATTTCTAGTCTAATGAAAGCAGTATTATTGTCCTACATTCAGCTTCAGGACAAAACTACCAATTTTCTCTTCAGTCAGATTGCCTCCTAACATCCTGTACCTTTTCTGAAAGGCAGGCAAAAGGCCCTCCCCACTGGGAGCAGAGGTAAGGGAGACTCATACCTGGAACTCTGAGAGCAGCAGGGTGTGATTGGTATCTGAGGATCTGGTTTAACAGAGCTATGGAGATAGACATGAAGAATGAAAGGCAATCTGTCACATTGTGGCAGTGTCAAAACATGATCTCAAAAGCACTAGTAACAAGAACTCTAGAGTAGCTGGGTGGCTGTGCTGGCTACTGGCCACCAACAACATGAGATTCAGTGGCACAGTAGCCATGGGTAATAGAGCACTCACAAGGCCCCAGTCAGGACATAGTTGTTTAGAAATGGGATCAAACTCTGGGAAAGAAAACAAGCAGTAGCCAGGGCACAAGAACCCTGCTTAAGTAGGCGAGTCTTACTCTGTTTTAGACTAACAAAGGACACAAGGGAGACATCTGAATATCTGTATGGGGCAAGTAGGTTTTTGCTCAATTAATGTCATGCTCAACAGAATGTATATCTGTGTGCCACAGCATGCTTCGGTTAGGAGCCTGAGAAACTTTAGGCTTAAATGTTGGCCCAACTGTAGTTCTACCTCAGAAAACTCTGGAAGAGGCATGTAAAGTGACTGAACACCTTTAAAATAATGTATATTTTGTGGTGCATTCTAAGAATGTGCTCATAAAACGAAACATAATAGTAAATTTTAAAAATACTTGGCTAATGCTGGTGCTGGAGAGATGGCTCAGCAGTTAAGAGCGCTGACTGCTCTTGCAGACGACCCGGGTTCGATTCCCAGCACCCACATGGCGGCTACGAACCATGCTTAACTCCAGTTCCAGGGGAATCCGAAGCCCTCCTCTGACCTCCACAGCTTTGCACATCACGGGTGCACTCACATACATGCAGGCAATGCACTCATACACATAAAATAAAAGTAATTAAAAAAATACTTGGGTGATACTATCTTGGTTTGCCTTCAATTTTAGAAAGAAAATGGAAAAAGTAATATATGTTTTGCTAGAACTTTCATCATAGTATAAACAGTCGCTTTACTCACTGTTCCCATAAAACACTATTAGGCAGAAATGTGATAATATATATGACTTGATGATTATATTCACAGAAAATATTTCTACTTGTTTGATGCTAAGCACCTAGTGTTTAAATTTTAACATGTGCTTCCTCACTGTGCTCAGCTACCTCCCTCATTATAAATACTTCAACCAAACCACACTTGAACAACTTAAGCTTTCCCTTAGGTCTGTGATTATGCTTCTTAAAGCTGTTGAAATACATGGTGTGTTGGGGCTGAAGAGACGGCTCAGTAGTTAAGAGCACTGGCTGCTCTTGCAGAGAGTTGGGTTCCCAACACCCACATGGTAGCTTTCAACTGTCCTAACTCCAAGCCCTGGCAATCTAATGCCCTCTTCTGGCCTCTGCATGCCTGTGGCACACTTACAAAAAACATTTTAAAACATGGTACATTGACTGTGAGGAAAACAAAAAATACTCCATGTCTAGGATTGAACCGAGACTAGAAGAGAAGAGCAGCTAAAGAAAGGGTGAGGAGGTGGATGGGTAAAGCAGACCCCACATTCAGTGAAACAACTCATCACGTACAAAAGATGCTAAGTCTCCTTCAGATAGAACTCTGCCCTCATGGCTTAAAGAGATTAAAATAGTGAAAATGACTTATGTCTCATGCTTCATCTTTCTTCATGTGGAATTTCACTGCTGTTCTTTTAAGATGGCCAAACATAGCTTTCATCCATCATGTTCAGAGTTACTAATTGCCTTGAGCCTCACTCTACACCCTAGAGTTTCAGCAGAATCCCTTAGAAACACATAGGTTTGTAGTCCTCAAAGTAAGGATCCAGCCCATGAGCAGATTCCAAAATTCAAGGGGATGCAGCAGCCTGTATCACTGTGTGTGTGGGGGGGTACATCTGTCAAAACTAACATGTGCTGAAAGAGGAGAGAAGGGGAAAGACTGCCCTGTGAGTCTACACGTTAGCAACACTGAAGAGCACATCAGAATTTAAGAGAAACGCATGGCTCTGACTGTCCTATTGAGCCTGTGAGAGAGAAGGCCCTCCCAACACTGATCTTGGACTTCTGGCCTCCAGAACTGAGACAGTCAGTGTCCACTGTTTGAAGCCACTCCATCCATGGGGTTTTGCCACAGAGGTCCTAGGAATCTACAGTAGTCCAGTCCTTTCCAGAACAGGTTCCCTTTCCAGTGCTACCCTGAGCCTGGTCACTTCTGACCACACAGTATCTGTTCAGCAAGCCCAGACTCCCTCACTGCCTGAATTACTGATAAATGCCCCTTCCAACAGCTACTACTAATTTTTCCCAAATAGTTCTAGTTACTTTTTCTACATCTGGCTCACTCCAAAAAGTTCCAGAGGTTTGTGAAATGTTTGGAAAACCAGAAGTTTCTTTTTTCAAAAGGAAAAAAGTGCTCTCTCATCTCAAACCTCTTTCTCAGTGTGACCTTAAAAGGCTTGAAATTTTAGGTTATTATGCACAGTTAAAAGGCCATATTTGAAGACTTGTTTGGGGATTTTCCCTTCTGGGGAAAGCACGAAGAAAAGGCAACAGACATCCTGCTCTAGGTTGGTGCTCAACTGTTGAAATGGCTCTTTATAAGGGCCATTCATCAATAAAGTCTGATTCATTTGCACAGTGCTTGGTCAAGCACTTTCCTTCATATCATCTGACCTACACTGGAATAGTAAGCATGTCTGTTCTCCAGCTCTGGTTTGCACATGTTTTCAGGGTTTGGTTGGCTCTTGCAGCTTGTTTTAATTCTCTCTGCCCTTGATCAGCAGCGCTTCAGCTTTTATCCTTTGCAACATGTGGATATAGCTTTATCTCCCAGGCATTGTCAGCATTAGTGAAAACTGTGTTTGTAGAAAAAGCCCTTCTGTCTGCAGAATTATAAATTAAAATTTGTGAAATTATTAAAATTTATAAAAGAAATTTGCAAAAGCTGTGAAATTTTATGGGTGTTATAAAATAAATAATACTTAGTATCATTCTATGTATCATGTGGTGTGTTTTGCGTGTGTGTGTGTGTGTGTGTGTGTGTGTGTGTGTGTGATGTGTATGTATGTGTCTTTGCACACTAGAGATTGAACCCAGGACCTCACACATAGTTGGCAAGTGCTCTACAATTGTACTATACCCTCAAACCCTGTCATCCCAATTTGAGTTGACTATATGCTTTACTTTGTATCTAAGCATCTTTTGAACATTATAGACATGTGACACTACAATATTCTGATGGCAAAGACATTCCCTTGTACATTTCAATAATAAGAATCAACAACAATCCTATTTCTAGATAATTGACTGTATTAGCTAAAATCTATTTCGTACAAGACAATTTTCCATATAGATCCGACTTACAAATGTAGGTAGAAATCATGATTTTCAAAGTAAGACAGTAAAACCAATGACTTATGGTTACCTTTCTTTAAATCCCAAGATTCCCAGTAAGTACAACTAATCCAGATAGCCCCTGTCCTAGTTTCAAATGACTCACAGAAACTGACTGACATTCTGATAAAAGTATCACTCTCTGAATACTGACTTGGTAGCTTCTTTCTCTATAAAATAACATATTTTTTCATATGAGTCAGTTAAATTTTGATAAGCATCAAGGCAGACTACAAATAAAGTAATAATCCACATTTCTATGTGCCCTGCTTGTGTTTTCCAAAAAGAAACGTATTCTCTGAGAACAACTGAATCCTCAAGGAGTATCTCATGAGTGTCCACAGAGAACTGAATATATATTTCCTATTGAAAGATGTTGTAAATTATAGCATTATATGTACATTGATGCATGACTGGGAAGCTCCATAAGACCAATTGTACAAAGAAAGAATCCATGAATGAAGCTCCGTTTTTTTCTTGTTTTTTTTTTTTTTCTTCTTTGTTTTAAATGATTTGTTTTCTTTTTATTAGTACAGGTGCTTTGCTTGTCTGTATGAATACAGGTTTGTGAGTAGTGCTGGGAAGACTGGATGAGGACAACAAAGACTCCACGTGTGCTGGGAATTGAATGAACCCAGATCCTCTGGAAGAACAGCAAGTTCTTTTAACGCCTAAGCCAACTCTCCAGCCAGCCCCTGAAGCTCCATTTTACTTTTATACAATAGACATTAAATGAGCAGACACTGCATGTGAGACATGTGCTCTGTGAAAGGACTAGGCGGGAAATACATGATAAGAGATAAGTCTTTAAAAGATAATGATAATTTTCATTATATGTGCCTAAGCTAGTTTGATTTCATATATATATATATATATATATATATATATCATGTTTAATACTCTCTAGACTAAAGGTAATGGATCTGAGTTAGGTTTAGCTTTTCTTTCTGACTTTTCATTAAGTTGAGGCATAATCTGTGCAAAGAAAAAATCACAGATATGTTGTGTTTCTGTATATCTAAATTATCATATTTGTGTGATTGCGTGTTTGGAAGGCACGTCTCATTTTGCTGAGCCAAGGTTCATTGTGGCTGTGTAAATGGTTATTATTCTGCTCACGTGTTCTGTTGATGGTATCACCTGTATGCAGGAAGTGTAAAGTAAATAGAGGCTCTTACAGGTAGAAATACATCATACACCATCCAAAATGATATTGTCAGATATAAAACACAAAATTGCTTTGCTTAATAAACATTGAGAACACAAGAGAGAAATGCTTATGAGTTTCAATGGCAGATGAATCATCTTAATTAACTGTTTCCCTACTGGACTGAAGCTGTGCTTCTCCTGCATGCCAGGCAAGTCAAGTGCTCTTCAGTGTGGATGCAAAGACCTCAGGAAGCCGGGAAAATGCAGCTTCCAGCTCTCTGGGCCTGGGTGGGGCCTGAGTCCCTGAGTGTCCAGCCCTGTTTTTAGGTGAAGCAAAGGTCACTTTTTTTTTCAAGTTTAAAATACAAATTTCAATTTTTATTTCAGTCAAAAAAATAAAGAGAACAGTTTTTTAAATTTATTTTTATTTTACGTGTATGTGCATTGCCTGCATGTAGGTAAGTGCACCTGTGTCCTGCAATGCCCATGGAGGTCAGAAGAGGCTGTTGGATCCCCTGGGACTGGAGTTACAGACAGTTGTTAGCTGTCATGTGGGTGCTAGGATTTGAACCCGGGTCTTCTGCAAGAACAACCAGTGTTCTTAACTGGTGATCCATCTCCCCAGCCCCAAGGGAACAGTTTTAATTATTGTAGCCTCAAGTGAATAAAATGTGTAAATATTAATTATTTAAATAAATGCAAATCTGAAATCTACAAGACAATATTAAAAGGCATTGGTCTTTAACACAGTCTCTCTGAAGCTTTGGATTTGTTGCATGATGTCCTTAGGTATATGAAACCCACCCCCACCTACAATGTAGCTGCTCCAGTGTGGAAATAGATAAAGGGCAGGAGTTAGCAGTGGGGCCCAATGACTATTAGGACTTCTGAAACTGAACCCCACAGCTTCCAGGACTTTAATCTATTGTCTCTCTCCCAAATACTTCCACTCTCCTTCTAGAGCTCAAAAACACAAGACAATCCTTTTCTACTTAAATGCTTTCTTTGCTAAAAGAAATGCAAGTCAAATCCCACTCAACATAACACACCATCTCTCAGTTCGCAGGCGCTGACCTAAAGGTCAGCTATGAGCCAGAAATATATTGTATATGTCCTACAGAATATTGTTATCTTTTGAAACAAATTTGAATTCCATACCAATATTTAAAATGTGAAAGATATTGTTTACTGAATTTCTGATTCCTCTTGAAATCTAGAAAGACCAAGCATGGCCATCACATCTGACATGATAGGCAAACACAGATGAACAGGAGTCCTCTGAGACCTGCCCATGCACTCCACTATCACAACAAGTCCAGCTCTCTCCTACACATGCAGCATTTTTGAGTCATTAGAGATTGAATCTCCCAACTGTTCCTTTGGTTCTGCGATGTCTTCCATCTCCCAGGAAAGCCTCAAGTGATTGCATGATGTTACCCTCACCCTATCATCTCCAGGGACTGCACACAGGTGTAAGAGCACAGGCTCTAGAGCTCTATCACCAAAGTTGGACCTAATACCTCAGACTTCAGGGAATGGCTGAGGAGATCACAGTCCCACCCCCACATGAGTCACAGAGACAAGCCTGCACATTATCTCCTTTGAACTTGTCAACAGTCTGCTTTGTTCTTGCCGCAGCTTTTTCAGTTTGTGCAGAAACGCAACTGGTCAAATCTGGAAACAGCCTGATTCTCTCAGCTTTCTCTTCCCCAAATAGAATGTTTCTCCACTATGTGCTTGGCCTGAGTTGGGAGTTAAGTGCCACCCAGTATAAACAAGGGTACCTGTAATTTAATAAAGCTTACTCTGAACCTACGTATCTCTTTTTCAATCTCTAGCAAGATTTTCTACACATCTCTAAACTAAAAAAGTTATCTCTGATTTTAAGTTCATAGGTTCAACAAAGACTGTGTTCTTAACCAAAAGAACAGAGACTATTGTGTGATTGCTATTGTACTTACCATTCAGACCTACCAAAAGAACTGTATT
>NW_008355270.1:2465-2964 GCF_000622305.1 Nannospalax galili | reverse complement strand
ATGGACATGACAGACAGGTCTATCTGTTAAACTTGTCCTTGTTCATTGGTATGTTAAACCCCCTGTAGCATGAACTTAGGGAAGACAAAAAATGAGAGAAATAAAGTAAGCAATGAAGGAAAGAAACAAATAAACAAGAACATCCCATTGCATGCAGACTCTGTCAGTTTGCTAAGGGTACAGCTTTCCAAAGGAGTGTCCTGGAATCATTATGTAGACCAGGCCTGCCTTGAACTCACAGAGATCTTCCTGCCTCTGTCTCCCGATTTCTGGGACTAAAGGCATGTGCCACCACAGTCAACAGATAATAACGTTAAATCTTTATGGTCAACAGTGTGAGGTTTTGGGACATCAATGCATTGTGAATTTACCTACAAAAAAGTTAGGTTGTTCATATTTTTCTATCTTTTCTTTGTGATGAAAATTCCTACATCGTTGTTACTCGCTCTTTTTAATGAATAAGACGTTAGTATATGTGTCCACCCCGTGTATCCTTTAA
>NW_008355270.1:0-1011 GCF_000622305.1 Nannospalax galili | reverse complement strand
TTTTTTTGTAAATGTTTAAAATAGGGGGCTTGCAAAACTTAGTAAGTAAATCTCTTCTGAGTTTTTTTCTCTGACACACCATCTCCTAACCTCTTGTTCTTCCCCTCATGACTCTCAGTACAAGTTGAATTCCTATGGTGTCCACCCCTACTACCTGGGACTGCGTTTTTTTTTTTTTTTTTTTTTTTTTTTTTGTAAATGTTTAAAATAGGGGGCTTGCAAAACTTAGTAAGTAAATCTCTTCTGAGTTTTTTTCTCTGACACACCATCTCCTAACCTCTTGTTCTTCCCCTCATGACTCTCAGTACAAGTTGAATTCCTATGGTGTCCACCCCTACTACCTGGGACTGGAGGAGGATGGCAACGCTCACGGAGTCCTCCTGCTGAACAGCAACGCCATGGGTAGGATGAAACCTGAGCCCTTTTTAATATATTCCAATCATCCTTGAGTAGCTTTAGCGTGTCTGTGACCTTGCGGTCCCCGAAGTCATATTCATTTTGGGGGAACTAGTTTCCCCACTTTGCTCAGCCTCCATGTGCATTTTATTCTAATAATATGTAAATCACCCTACTGCTTGTTTGTCAATGCAGCGAATGGAAACTAACTCTATAATGTGATTAATTACAGTCATTGGTAAGAGCAGTACTATGTGGAAAGTAGGTCATGAAGTATATTCTTATGATTTGTGGGGAAGGGTGTAAAATCAGTGAGTTGAGAAAATAAGTGCAAAAAGTAGTGAATTCTGGGCTGGAGAGTTGGCTCAGTGATTAAGAACACTGACTGTGCTTGCAGAAGAGCCGGGTTTGAATACCAGCACCCACATGGCAGCTAACAACTATCTGTAACTTCGGTTTCAGGGGCTCCAAAGGCCTCTTCTGTCCTCTGTGGTCATTGCACGACATGGGTGCCCTTAACTACATGCAGGCAATACATGCATACTCAGAAAATAAAATTAATAAATAAAATTTTTTGGAAAATAGTGAATTCTGAAGAAAATCCATACTGTAGGA
>NW_008355269.1:0-1266 GCF_000622305.1 Nannospalax galili | reverse complement strand
ATAAGTAAACCTTTCTGTCTATATGTGGATGAACTTAAAGGTATTGTGAAAGGGGTCCTCACCCAGATACTAGGCCCCTGGAAGAGACCTATTGCATACCTATTAAAGAAATTAAACCCTGTAGCCACTGGATGGCCCCCCTGCATGCAAATTATAGCAGCAGTGGCCCTGCTTGTTAAGGATGCTAACAAGTTAACCCTGGGACAGGACCTGCTTGTGGCAACCCCTCATGCCCTTCCATGCCCTCGAAGGGGTGCTCAAGCCCCCCTGATCGATGGTTGAGCAATGCCCGATTAACTCATTATCAGGCTCTGCTCCTAAATCTGCCCAGGATCACCTTCCAGGTATGGACGACCCTGAACCCAGCCATGCTGTTGCCAGATCCCGATCTCGGGGACCCACTCCACGACTATACTGAAATTCTGGCACAGGTGCATTGCATCAGACCTGACCTGAAGGATGTTCCCTTGCCTGACGCCTAAGAAACCTGGTACACGGCTGGAAGCAGCTTCATCAGAAATGGTAAAAGGCATGCTGGGGGAGTGGTCACAACCTCCTCGAGAGTCATTTGGGCTGAGCCACTTCCAATAGGTACATTGGCCCAAAAAGCTGAACTGATCGTGTTTACCAAAGCCCTAAAGATGGTTAAAGCCAAGAGACTCAACGTCTACACAGCAGATATGCATTTGACACTGTCCATATTCATGGGGCCATCTATCAAGAGAGGAGCCTCCTTACTGTAGAGGGAAAGACTACTAAAAATAAGAGATCTTAGACCTCCTACAAGCCCTCTGGGGCCCAACAAAACTAGCCATAATCCACTGCCTGGGTCACCAAAAAGGAAACAACCCCACCCAGAAGGGAAATAATCTGGCTGACAGGACAGCTAAAGAAATAGTCCTGACCTCCACGATCCTGCCCATTCTTGTTGGTCCTGGAGCAAGGGAACTGCCTAAAACTCCCCACTATAGCCCCAAGGACTTAGCCTGGATACACACTCTCCCTATGACTCATTGCCTAGAGGGCTGGTGGAGGACAATGGATTGAAAAGTTATCCTACCTCGGAATTTAGGAATAAGATTGTGCAAGAAAATACATCAAGCATCACACATGGACACCTGAAGGATGCTAAATTCATCTTATTCCTTCCTCAATGCAACCAACCCAAATGCTACATGCTTTTGCTGGCTCTGCTATGGTGTTGCCCCCCCCCCTATATTATGAGGGAATTGCTGTACAAGGAACGTTCTCCCTCGTGGATTACAC
>NW_008355268.1:0-831 GCF_000622305.1 Nannospalax galili | reverse complement strand
GTTATTAAATAAATTTTTTAAAATTTTATTCATTTTTTAAAAATTATGTGTATGAATGCACTGCCTGCATGTAGATTGATATATACACATGAGTTATGCAATGATCATAGAGGTCAGAAGAGGTTGTCTGAGTCCCCGAGAACTAGAGTTATGGATGATTATTAGCTTCCATGTGGGTGTTGGAAAGCAGACCAGGATCATCTGGAAGAGCAACCAATGCTCTTAACTGCTGAGTGATCTCTCCAAACCTCCTGTAACCTCTTAGGTTTGAACATTTGACAACAGACTCCATAAAGACTATCATTAACTAAAAATAGTGGTGCACATTTCTGATATTTATTCTTATTGATACAGCTTATACTTATAAATTTGAATTTAAAATAATGTTTTCTGCTTGGAAAATTGCTGCCTTTAAGTTTTAGAAAATTTAGAAGCAGTGTATTCAATACACATCACTTGCATGTTTTGTTATTACTGATCTTTTTATGATTCGTGTTTTCAGTCAATAGCCCAAAATGCCATATTTAATGAAAATGTCTGTTTTATGGGTATTAAAATTCCAAAAATCTCCAAGAAAAAATTCTCCAAGAAAATGAGTACATGAGCTCAGCAATGGGGAAGGCAAAGATTGAAAATTAAAACTTCAAGATTTCCCCAAGAAGACAGGTTTGGGGAGATGAGAGAAGAAAAGAGATAGAGTAAGAAAGAGGAGGGAAGCTAGGGGCCACGCATATCATCCATTTCCAAAGCTCCTGTACCTGACTAGTTGTCATGTATAACTGTGTGTGTGTGTGTGTGTGTGTGTGTGTGTGTGTGTGTTAACAAAGAGCA
>NW_008355267.1:0-795 GCF_000622305.1 Nannospalax galili | reverse complement strand
CACTTACTTTTAAGTGGTCTGGTGGCCATTTTGTCATTTGGTTTGGTTTTCGTTTTTTTGTTTCTTGGGATGGGTTGATTTGGGGGGAGCTGTTTGAGACAAGGTCTTGCTGTACCTCCGGACAGCCTGGCCTGGAACTCTCTATGTAGGCCAGGCTGTCCTCGATCTCATAGAGATCCACCTGCCTCTGCCTTCCAAATGCTAGGATCAAAGATGTGTGCCACCACACCAGGATCTCCAGTGACCATTTTGAAAATGTAAGAGTTGAAGAATGGCATCAGGAAGCTGAGGCCGGAAGATGACCAGTCTTAGGCCAGTCCACACTGCACAGTAAATTCCAGGTCAACATGAACTACACACACTGGGACAAGGTCTCCAAAGAAAAGGAAAAAAAGGGGGAAAAGTAAGATTAAATTGGTTTTTTGAGAAAAGTTCTCACTATGGAACACTGACTGGCCTGGAACTCAATACGTAGCCCAGGCTGGCCTCAAACTCACAGAGATCCACCTGCCTCTGCCTCCTGAATGATGGGACTAAATACATGTGCCATCACACTCTTCAAACTTTAATGGCACATTTTCTTTAGTTCTGCAATTTCAAAATATTGTCATTTCAGTATGGAGAATAAAAATGTATTGCTACCTGGGAACAGTGTGTGGTGCCTGGAGGCCCACCTACTCAGAAAGCTGAAGAGGATGATCATTTGAACTCTCCAGTAACAGAGACCCTGGGTTATATGGTGAAATGCTGTCCCCCAAAAAAACTAAAATACAAAAAAATATAGTATCTCTATTT
>NW_008355266.1:0-1231 GCF_000622305.1 Nannospalax galili | reverse complement strand
GGCCAGGGGAGCAAGGCAGTAAGCAGCATACCCCCATGGCCTGTGCTCCAGCTTCTGCCTACAGGTTTCTGCCCTGAGTTCTTACCTTGGGCTCCCTCAGTGATGAACTGTAACCTGGGAGTTGTAAGCCAAATAAACCATTTCCTTCCCAAGTTGGTATTGCTCAGAATGTTTTGTCTACTGCAATTGAAAGCAAACTAGAACAGTATCAGAAGATATTGTGCAGGCTGCCAAAGGAGAAAATTAACCAATGATTCTACCAGTTGTAAAACCTATAAATCACAATAATGACAACTACAGAAAATTGTCTCTATTGGTGCAATAGTGACACATTTATCTTGGGGGTAATCAACAGCTGCCTAATGGGCATTAAGGCCTGCTAAATAGGAGGGAATTCATGTACGGTACTGTAACACATAGTCAAGTGTGCATGTTTAGAAAGGTCATAGGCCGTAGTAAAGAACCCATTTCTGTTACTCTCCTAGACAAACATAATTTCTTACTATATTCTAAATACATATCCTTACATTTACAGGCAAGTGTACCTCTCACGACTCATCAAAGAATCTTCTTTTTTCAAAAGATGAGACTATTACAAAGTTCCACAACAGTTCAAATGAAGAGAATAAGTGACTGTGAGGTTCCCAGTCCAAGTGACACATTTACAATGCAACTTCTAGACATAAGGTTCATGGAACATAGTGGAACAGGGGGCAAAGAGAATATTAACGCATCTTTCAACTCTTACTAGTTAAGCCTCCTCATGCAACATAGGGAGATTACCACAGAAAGCCACAACTGGTCAAAATGTATAGAATAAGAGGCTGCAGAGTTCGTATTCCTGGATAAGACTTCTATATTAAATCTCTGCCATCCAGAACCAAAGGACCATTGTGGAAGAGGGGGTGGAAAGACTGTAGGAGCCAGGGGTGGTGAATGACCACAAGGAAACAAAGGTTTTCATAGAGCTTGGCACTTGCTCATAAAACTTTCAATGGTGACAGCGTGCACAAGACCCATGCAAACTTACACCAGACAAAAACCCAGCATTGGACTGGGGAAATGACTGGAGGCCCCAACCTTAGCTGAGGAACTATTGGCAACTGACCACTGATGGGTGAGGAAGACTTGTTTTTCTTTAAGGGAGTGACACTAGATAGACTGACCAGGCTCCAGTGGATAAACACACCAAGGGACATCTGGAGACATAAGCTTGACTTGATAGGTCTTA
>NW_008355265.1:1560-2709 GCF_000622305.1 Nannospalax galili | reverse complement strand
CAGGTTGATTCCAGGGAAGTTTTATCATATGTAAAAGAAGTTAGGTCCCCATAGCAGGCAGCTGTTGGCTTCCAACTCAAGATTTTCTGAGTGGCATGAGATGTTTTATAGCTTCACACAATGGCTTTATACCAGCATCCTCTGGCTTATTTTCTATAATCTGTAGATTTCTAGGGTTCTGATTGCTACTGAGGACCTGAGCCAGGTCTTGACAGCCAATTGATGATGATGGTGGCGGGACAACCACAGGTAGCTGTGTAGTGGCCGCTTGCAAGCCCAGTCCCTGGCAGTGGCACTCCTGGGCAGGTGATCTTGTGTTGTATACTACCGCGGTAGTAGAGTGCCTGTCCTCTCTCCTTAGTCTTAAGTTTCTTGCAAGCCCAGTCCCTGGCAGGGTGAAGCACAGTGGGGTGGTCGCAACCTCCTCCTGTTGTCCCCCTTTCCCCGAGCTCAGCTGCTGCAGGGATGGGGTGGGGGTAAGGGAACGGTGGATGTCCTGGTATCCCAGGGGTATGCTGTGTATGTGGGTGGGCTGCCAATTCAGCAAGGCTCTGCCCAGTGGCCTGGTGCACGTGGGTGGGTAGGCAGGCTGGCATGGTTTGGGGCACTATTATGTCTCATGATTATCTTCCCTATTATTTGTCAAGTTCTGAATTCAGAATGTTGAGATCCATATGGCGCTGCTGTTCTTAATAAAATGAGGAGGCCTGGAGTCATGTTCTAAGTCCTGCACAGAGAGCAGCCCACAAGCCATGTTCTCTCCCTCTTGGCTCCCAGGTCCTTTTCTTTCCTTGCCCAGTCCCGAGGTCAGAGTTATTCATCAATACAGAAGCGCCTATGGTTAGGGTATTCATCTTGCATGATGTTTCCTCCCACGGCCCTGCACACACGTTCAGTCACTCGGAAGTTGGTATACCCTGGACTGGAGTCGGATGCAGCCTGTGTGGGGTGTGGGCTTGTCTGCTGCCATCTTTTTGGTTTTGTTTTTTTGGTCTTAGGAACTTCTTTTGCATATTTTATAAACAGGAAGAAGACTGCTAGGTAAAATGAAAAGGACCAATTTATGTTGAAATCACAAGAAAATAGCTTGAATTTTACTGGTATATTTGATTGCTATGTAACAGAAAGTTAAAGGAATTAAGATCTTAA
>NW_008355265.1:0-472 GCF_000622305.1 Nannospalax galili | reverse complement strand
TGTCTAGCTAGTCTAAAAAAAACAGAAGGCATCATATTAATCCAGCAACCTAATGACAGATTACACATACAGTATCTCTACATGAGTCCATGTGTATAGCTAAAGGCTACATAATAAGAAACACCCCACCATGAGTTGTTGGCCAAGGTGGTCCGAGACTCCCAAAATTACATGGGCTATTGCCACAGCCCTTGATGGCCTTCCAGAACTTGAAGGTGAGACCCTACTGCTGAAGACAGAACATACTTTGGACAAAGAATTTGGAGCAATAGAGCTGCTACTGACCTGAAACCACCTCCCCTGAAGGCGAGCTCCCATAGATTTTGAGAACACTATGAAGGGGACAAGGGAAAACATCAATAGATGGTCCAACACCAGCTTCAAGGCCAAAAAACCACATCAGTGGCCAGCACAGCAAACAGGTGCAGTAGTGACACTTTTATCTTGAGGGCAATCAACAGCTACCTAATTT
>NW_008355264.1:0-379 GCF_000622305.1 Nannospalax galili | reverse complement strand
GAGTTCAACGTGAAAACTACAATGAAAACACTTGATAATATAAGAACTTTTTAAACTTAGTAGTGAAAAGGGAATAAATAAGAATGGGCAGGGATATTACTAATAAAATGTAAACTAAGAGAGCAAGAATAGGTAATTCATTCAAGAAAAATAAATGGTTCTCAACCATGTTAAAAAGATAATTATTTCATTAACACAGCAAAGAAATCCCTAGATGACATCTGGGGGAAGGGACCTTTGAACATATAAAGTCACACCCAGAGACAAGGTGTACCAGTACTCTGGGCTCTAGAATGTCTGAGTCTTGTATACTGAGATGTCTATAACAAAAAAAAATGGCCTACCTATAGGGTTTTGAAAGTTAGTTCACTCAATCAGA
>NW_008355263.1:0-465 GCF_000622305.1 Nannospalax galili | reverse complement strand
GGGATGTCTCACTATGCGCGACCCCCTCCCCACCCTGTTGCATCAACATCCAGGGACTTAGCGCACTCAGCGCCATTTTGTCTGGTCCGGGAGGGTGAGCCTTTGCGGCTTCCTCGTATTTGGAGTGGAGGTGAGAGCTCAGGGTGGACTGCGGAGGTCCGTTTCGCGAGGGGATGGTCCCCAAATCACTGTGTTTCAGACCCTAGCTCAGCGTGTAGGGCAGTAGGGCCCGCGCCTGTCTCGGCTTGTTTTTCTGTCAGTCTTCGGGACCCAGCACAGGGGCCATTTTCAGAGGCTCCCAGAGAGAAAGAGGGAGGCCTGTGTCAGCGGGGAGGGCATGGGAGGGCCGAGTCAGACCTCAGAACTCACGGGGAAGGACAGGGCCGGGGAGCTAACGGGAAGGACAGGGCCGCGCCTCGGAGCTCACGGGGAAGGACAGGGCCGGACCTCGCAGCTCACAGGGAA
>NW_008355262.1:0-449 GCF_000622305.1 Nannospalax galili | reverse complement strand
CAATTCCTTCTAGGACTTTTAACATGAATGTATGTTGGATTTTGTCAAAGGACTTTTTTGCATCTATTGAGATGACCATGTGGTTTTTGTCTTTAAATCCATTTATAAGTTTTATTACATTTTTTGAGTTATGTATTGAACCATCCCTGCGTCTCTGAAATAGAGCCAACTTGATCGTGGCGGATGATCTTTTTGATGTCTGTCTGTATGTGGTTTGCAAGTATTTCGCTGAGTATCTTTGCATCTATGTTCATTAAGGATACGGGTCTATAGTTTTCTTTTTTGTTGTGTCTTTACCTGGTTTTGGTATTAGAGTGATGCTGGCATCATGGAAAAAATTTGGGAGCTGTCCCTCTGTTGCTATCTTTTTTAATAATTTAAGCAGTTTTAGTTGTAGGTCTTCTTTGAATGTCTAGTAGAATTCTGCTGTGAATCCATCTGTGTTTGCA
>NW_008355261.1:0-411 GCF_000622305.1 Nannospalax galili | reverse complement strand
GACATGTTCCCATGTTACTGCTCTTCCTCTCTGTTGTAGAGATAAACCTGGGGGAGAACATGAACTGGTATGCACATATTTCCATGGTAAGAGTCCAATTCTCGCTGTTCTGTGGCCACACACTTAAATAAGACCGAAGGTTCATGCCCATCAGGTAGGTTTAGAGGCTTGAAAGAAAATCCATGTTTCCTCAGAATTGTTAGTCCTGATTTGGTGACTATATGATTGGGCATACGGAGAAGTCCCCAGCTGGAAGACTGAGGATATCAAATAAAGTCCCTTACCCTGGGGTCACCCAGAGTCATCCTAGCCTTTTCCCAGCTACAAGGAGGATCACACTACTGTGAGGTTGTAGTAGGAGTAAATGATACATTGACCCCTATCCCCATATAATAAGGGGATCTGGGGTCC
>NW_008355260.1:0-408 GCF_000622305.1 Nannospalax galili | reverse complement strand
GCTGAGCAATTAGGCTGGTGAATAATGCATGGCCATTAGCTGAGGGCCGCGCCGATTGGCCGGCCTCCAGCGGACTCCGGCGGCCTATGCAAATGAGGCCGCGTTCGCAATTAGCGTCCGCGCTGGTGAGGAGGGGCGACGGCGCCTGCGGACCTGGGTGCGCGCTGTCCGGCGCCGCTCACATTGCGGGCTCGGTCGTCTGCGGCCCGGCGCCGCGCTCCTCCGTCGCCCAAGTGCGGCTCCGGCGGGCCCGGGTGCCGAGCGGGTCGCGGCGGCAATTGCTCACACGACGCAGGCAGCAAACTTTGGTGGCGTCCGCGCGGCGCCGTCTCCGCCGGCGCGCCGGGCTCGCCCCTTTATAGAGTGTCTGCGCCGTCGCCCGCGCCCCGCGCCGCGCCCCCACCCCCC
>NW_008355259.1:0-273 GCF_000622305.1 Nannospalax galili | reverse complement strand
CCTGGCATGGTTGTACATGGCTTTAGTCCCAGCACTCCAGAGGCAGAGGCATATCAGGCAGAATTCCATGATCTAGGCCAACCTCATCTACAAAGTGAATTCCATGGCAGCTTGGGCTACAGGCAGACACAGTCTCAAAAAAGACAAAACAATTCAATAAATAACACAAAGTAGAATGAGAAACCGTTAAACTGCAAAGAGAACATATGGGGTAAACATATCAAGATGCACATGCTGAGGACATTCTCAGAGAATTCTAACACTTTTGCAAAT
>NW_008355258.1:0-702 GCF_000622305.1 Nannospalax galili | reverse complement strand
CTTTACAGGGCTGGTTTTGTGAACATGTATTTTTTCAGCCTATTTATGTCATGGAAGCCTTTTCTTTCCCCTTCTACTATAATAGACATTTTTGCTGCATAAAGTATTCTGGGTTGGCATCTACGGTCATTTAGAAGTGGAAATATCTTGGTCAGGGCTCTTCTGGTTTTTATAGGCTCTTCTGGCTTTCATAGTTTGCATTGAAAAGTCAGCTGTGATCCTAATGGGTTTTCCTTTATATGTGAATGGTTTTTCTCTCACAGCTTTTGGTATTCTCTCTTTGTTCTCTACATTTGGTGTTTTTACTAGGATATGCCTTGGGGAGTTTCTTTTCTGGTCCTGTCTATTTGGTGTTCTATGTGCTTCCTGTATTTCTATGGGGGTGTTTTTCCTTAGTTTGGGGAAATTCTCTTCTACAATCCTGTAAAATTCTGGTTAACCTGAGATTCTTTTCTTTCCTCTGTTCCTATGATTCATAGATTTGGTCTTTTCGTGGTGTCCCACATGTCCTGGATATTCCATTCCTGTATTTAAAAATTTTTTTTCATACTGTTTGCTTGAGCACTCCAATTCTTCAACTTTATTAGTTTTTCCATTTGTTTATGTGTTCTTTAAATTAGTTTAATTCCTTGATCATAAGTATGATTGTATTTGTAAATTCTGCATCATGGATTTTGTCTAGGAGGTTCTCCAGTGGAATTT
>NW_008355257.1:0-378 GCF_000622305.1 Nannospalax galili | reverse complement strand
CAACAGCTATCTAGTTGACTGGTCAGAGTAGTTCAAGAGACTCCCAAAGAATACAGGCTCTTGCCAGAGCTCTTGGTTATCTCCAAGAACTGGAAGATAAGACCTTACTGCTGAAGACAGGACATATTTGGGACACAGGACTTGGAGCAATGGAGCAGAAACTGACCTGGAAGCCTTCTACCTGAAGTTTAGCTCTCATAGTTCTAGAGGATACTATACAAGCTGCTAATGGCAAAAAGGCAATCAGTGGTCCAAGCCAGCCCTAAAGCCTAATCATAATGACTGGCACTGTTACCCAAGGTGTAATCAACAGCTATCTAATTGGAATTAAAGTCCTCTCAGTGGGAGTGAACTCATGGGTGGCAATGTAAACATAGC
>NW_008355256.1:0-462 GCF_000622305.1 Nannospalax galili | reverse complement strand
ATGGTTCAGGGGTTAGAATCCATAATGGTGGGGAAGGTGTGGCAGCAGAGGCGGCTAGATCAGAAAGCCAAGAGATCACATCTACAAGCAGGCACCAGAAGTGGAGAGAGATTGGAAATCTGGCAAGGCTTAAGACCTCTCAAAGCCCATCCCCAGTGATGTGCTACCTCCAGAAAGGCTGAACCCCCTAAAACCTACCAAAATAGAAGCACAAACTGGGAACTAAAAGTCCAAATTCTTGGCACCTATGGGGGCATTCTCGTTCAAACCATCATATTCCACTCCCTAACCCCCATAGGCTTATGAACATATAAAAGGCAAAATGCATTTAGTCCAACAGCAAAAGTTGCCATAGTCTCTAATGGTCTCAACACTATTCAAAAGTCCAGAGTCCAAACTCTTTTCTGAGACTCAAGGTAAGCTCTTAACTGTAAGCCCCCGTAAAATCAAAAGATAAATCAT
>NW_008355255.1:0-613 GCF_000622305.1 Nannospalax galili | reverse complement strand
AGTAGAGTGCCAATTTAGAGGGCAAGCTATTCCCAAACACACACTGTTGAAGTGCAGCTAGTCAGAGGGTGGGAATACAGCTTAGAAATGTAGGTAACAGTGGAGCCCAGCCGAGAGCCCCCCAGGGAAGAGGTAGCTCTGCAGTAGAAAGGCTACAGAGGAAGTCCTGGTTTTAACAAGTCCTGCCAGCCTGCCTCCACCTCCATGATCCTCATAGCATCACTGGCTCACTTCATGATAAACATGGCCATAGCTATAGTCCAGAAGTCAGCTCATAGGCCTGTAAGGGTCTTTGGTGGCCTTGGGCCAGAGTGCAATCTGCTAGCCCTCTGCACCTGTCTGCACTTCACAGAGGCCAGTGTAGGTGGGGGTGTCACCAGTACATATAGCTCAAAGTGTCATGGCCATGCATTGCTGGCACATTTAAAAGAAACCATCACCCAGGTGTGGTGGCATATGCTTATAATCCCAGTATTTGGAAGGCTGAGGCTTGTGAAGATTGCCAAAAGTTTGGAGCAAGTCTAAGCTACAGAGTAAGGCACTAAAAAAAAAAATAAGTAGAAATAAAACAATAAAAGAAACAACCGTCAAGTGAGAGTGGGATGAGGAGTGG
>NW_008355254.1:0-927 GCF_000622305.1 Nannospalax galili | reverse complement strand
CAGCCTTGATCCAGCTATTGGTTACATTCTCCATTACAACCAAATGAAGATTGGGAATGTCTATGAAGCCTTCTGTAACTTTCCAATGCCAAATAAGTTAGGTCATTGTGGTGATTGAAAGCATAGCAATTGGAGTCAAGCAGAAAGGCCTTCAAATCCTAGAGCTGTCACCTGCTATGTCTTCTGGAAAGGTATTTACCCCAAAGTTTCAGCCTCCTGATTAAATGCAGATGTGTACCTACAGGGTATCATACATGAGGTTTGACAGGGACACAGTACTCACAAACAGTTGGTTATTTTCTGGGACTCTGATTAGCATCTTATTATCCTTACATTTGCTTTTACACTCCACACACCAGACATAAAGCGCCATGGGAAGACTGTATTGTGATACACATTTTTTTTTAATGCTACTCTCCATTTTTTTGGCGAAATTCAGAACTGGCAACACACAGGCATAAAACAACAAATAAATAAATTGTATAATTGCATAGCTAAGCACATGAAGAAAAAATAAGGGAATGATTTGAGACATATTAGGACACTATGTTAATTAGGGTCCAATTGGGAAGCATGTAGAAAACTGAAACAAAGCAGATAAGGGAACCACAGGGGGAAAACTATTCATTGAAAAGGTGTTGCTAGAAACCAACAAAGAATGAAGTTTCCAGACACGGGGAAAAGCTAGAAATAGCTGAGAACATTCACCAGGCTAAAAGGACAAGAAGGGTTCAGAGGGGGTATTGTGCTGCTTCAGTGAAACCTCTCAGATGATTAACCAATGGATGTATAAAAAGGAAATAGGCTGAAGATGTAGAGGTGCAGCTCAATGGTAGGGTACTTAGTGAGCATGTATAAGATTCAGTTCCCAGCAAGCATGAACACACGAGAGAGAGAGAGAGAGAGAGAGAGAGAGAGAGAGAGAGA
>NW_008355253.1:4245972-4283100 GCF_000622305.1 Nannospalax galili | reverse complement strand
ATTGTTAAAACTGTAACTTTAATTGTAAAAAAAATTTTTTAAATAAAAAAAGAGAAAAAAAAAGTGCCACTACTGTAAAAAAAAATGCTCAAAGGTGCCATCCAAATGTTCAGTGTTCCATAACAGTGTACCAATGTATCATCACAATGGACATACATGCCATCACAATGCCCCTGTGCACCACAACAATTTTCAATATGCAATCACAATGCTCTAATATGTAATCATAACGTTTCAGTGTGCCATCAAATCCCCATTGTGCATCACAATGACCCAATGTCCCATCACAATGTTCCAGGTGACATCACAATGCTCTAATGTGCCAACAAAATGCCCCAAGGTGTCACTATGCTGCTCAATGTGTCAACAAAATGCTCCAATATGTCATCCCAATGCTACAATGTCACGTACAATTCTCAGTGTTACATCACAATGCACCAATGTGTCATTAAAATGCTCCAATGTGACAGCACAATGCTTCAATGTGCTATGATAAGGCTCCAGGTGACATCACAATGCTCCAATGTACCATCAAAATGCCCCAAGGTGTCACTACGCTGCTCAGTGTGTCAACAAAATACTCCAATATGTCATCACAATGCTACAATGTCACAGACAATTCTCAGTGCCGCATCACAATGCACCAATGTGTTATCACAATGCACCAATGTGTCATCACCATGCTCAATGTGCCATCACAATTCCCCAATATGCTGTCATAATGCTCCATTGTGTTTTCAAAATGCTCCATTGTGACATCACAATGCTCAGTGTGTCATCACAATGCAGCCATATGTCATCACAATGATCCAATATGTCATAAGCATATTCCCTGTGCCATCACAATGTCCCCAGGTGAAACCACAACACTCCAACGTATTATTACAACGTTTCATGTGTCATCCCAATGCTCCGATGTGACATCACCATGCACACAGTGTGCCATCACAATCATGCAATGTGTCTTCACAGTGTTCAATGTGCCATCACAATGCACCATTGTGATATCACAATGCTCCATTAAGTCATCCCAATGCTCAGGGTGCCTTAAAAATGCCCCAATGTGTTGACACAATGCTCCAAATTGATATCACAGGGCTCAGTGTGTCATCTCAATGTTCCAATGTGAAATACCAATACTCACTGTGACATCACAATGCCCAACATGGTATAACAATATTCAGTGTGCCATCACAGTGCCAGTGTCTTCTCACCATGCCCCAATGTGTCATCACAATGCCCCATTGTACCATCACAATGCTCAGTGTGCACACAAAATCTTCAAATATGTCTCCCAATGCTCAATTATGACAACACAATGCTTAGTGTGCCATCACAATGCACCAATGTGTCATCACAATGCTCATTGTAAAATCACAGCGCTCACTGTCCACTCACAATGACGCCCCCAAGTCCCCATTGTGCCATCACAACGACACAATTTCCAATAACAATGCTTCAATATGTCTTCAAAATGCTCCATTTTGAGTTCACAATTCTCAGTGACATCACAGTGCCGCAATCTGTCATCACAATGCTCCAATGTGTCATCACTATGCTCAATGTGCCATCACAATGCCCCAATGCGTCATCACAATGCGTCATCACAATGCTCTAATGTGTTATTAAAACGTTTCATGTGACATCACAATGCTCCAATGTGCCATCACAGTACCCCAATGTGCCATCAAAAGCCTCGAATATGAATTCACAATGCTCCGTTTTGACAGTACAATATTCAGTGTGCATAACAATGAACCAATGTCTCATCACAATCCTCCAATGTGACTTCCCAATGCTCCAAGGTGTTAAGGGTATGCTCCACTGTGACATCCGAATTGTCCAATGCGTCATTACAATGCCCCAAAATGACATCACAATTCTCCAATATTTCTTCTAAACGGTCTATTTTGACATCGCAATCGTCAGAGTGCTATCAGAATGCAGCAATGTGTCATCCCAATGCTCCAGTGTGTCATCACCATGCTTAATGTGCCATCACAGTGCCCTAATGTGTGATCACAATGCTGCAATATATAATCACAATGTTCAAATGTGGTTTTGCAATGCTAAGTGAGACATCGCAATGCTCCAATGTGTCATAACAATGCTCCATGTCCCATCACAATGCTCAATGTGAGCTCAGAATGACCCAATGCACCATCACAATGCCACCATATGCCATCACGATGCTCCAATATGTCTTCTAAATGCTCCATTTTGACATCACAACCCTCGGGTGCCATCACAGTGTAGCAATGTATCATCACAATGCTCCAATGTGTCATCACCATACTCAATGTGCCATCACAATGCCCCAATGTGTCATCACAATGTTGCAATATGTCTTCGAAATGCACCATTTGATATCACAATCCTTAGGGTGCCAACACAGTGCAAGAATATGTCATCGCAATGCTCCAATGTGTCATCACCATGCTTAGTGTATCATTACAATGGCCGAATGTGTCATCAGAATGTTCTACAGTGCTATTGTTTCATGTTACATCACTGTGCTCCAATGTGCCATCACAGTGCCCCAATGTGCCATCAAAAACTCGAAAATGAATTCACAATGCTTCATTGTGCCATCACAATGTTCAGTGAGCCATCACAATGTACCAATGTGTGATCACAATGCTCCGTTGTGTCATCACCATGCTCAATATGCTATCATAATGCGCCAATATGTCTTCAAAATGCTCCATTTTGACATCAAATTCCTCAGTGTGCCATCACAGTGCAGCAATGTGTCATCACAATGCTCCAATGTGTCATCACCAAGCTTAGTGTAACATCACAATGGCCCAATTTGTCATCACAATGTTCTACTGTGGTATTATGTTTCATGTGACATCACTCTACTCCAATGTGCAATCACAGTGCCCCAATGTGAATATGAATTCACAGTCCTTCATTGTGCCATCACAATGTTCAGTGAGCCATCACAATGCACCAATAGGTCATCACAATGTTCCATTGTGGTATAACCATGCTCAATGTGCCGTCTTAATGCTCAATATGTCTTCAAAATGATCCATTTTGACATCAAAATCCTCAGTGTGCCATCACAGTGCAGCAGTGTGTCATCACAACGCTCCAATGTGTTATCACCATGTGCAATGTGCCACCACAATGTCCAAATGTGTCATCACAAAGCCCTAATGTGCTGCAAAATGTGACATCACAATGGTCAATGTGCCATCAGAAGGATGCATCATGTCTTCACAATGCTCAATTTTGACATCTCAATTCAAAGTGTGCCATGACAATGCACCAATGAGTCATCACAATGCTCCAACGTGACATCACAGTGATTCAAGGTGTTAAGAGTATGCTCCACTGTGACATCCCAATTGTCCAATGTGTCATCACAATGCTCCAAAGTGACATCACAGTGCTCAGGTGCCATCACAATGATCCAAATGTGTCATAACAATATTCAATATGCCATCACAATGCTCATTTTGGGCTCACAATGCCCAAATATGCTATCACAGTGCCCCAAAGTAGGATCACAATGCCAATATGTGCTCAAAATGCCCCAATGTGCCATCACATTGCAGCAATATTTCTTCAAAATGCTCCATTTTGACATCACAATCCGCAGTGTGCTATCACACTTCAGAAATATATCATCGCAATGTTCGAAAGTGTCAGCACAATGCTCAATGTGCCATCACAATGCTGAATTTCCCCTCGCAAAGCCCCAATGTGTCAACACAGTGCTCAATATGCTACCACAATGCTGAATGTCCCCTCACAATTCACCAATGTGTCATCACAATGCTCAATATGCCACCACAATGCTGAATGTCCACTCACAATTCACCAATATGTAATCACAATGCTCAATATGCCATCACAATGCTGAATGTGCCCTCACAATGCCCCAATGTGTCATCACAATGTTCCAATGTGACAATACAATGCTCCAGTATATCATCACAATGTTCAATGTGCCTTAACAATGCCCCAATGTGTCACCACAATGCTCCAGTGTGAAATTACAATGCTCCAATCTGTCGTCACAATTCTCCAAAGTGACATCACAATGCTCAATGTGCCATCTCAATGTTCCAATGTGAAATCACAATACTCAGTGCAACATCACAATGCCCAACGCTTCATAACAATCCTCAGCATGCCATCAGAATGCTCAATGTCTCCTCACAATTCCCCAATGTTGCTTGACACTGCCCAGTGTGCAATCATAATGCCACAATATGACATCACAATACTCAATGTGCCCTCAAAATTCTCCGTGTGTATTCACAATGTTCCATTATGCCATCACAATACTCAGTGTGCCATCACAGTGCAAAATGTGTCATCACGATGCTCCGTTGTGTCATTAAAATGCTCAGTGTGAAGTCACAGGGCTCAATGTCCCCTCACAATGCCCTCCTGTGCCATCACAATGCTCAGTGTGCGAACACAATGCCACAATGTGTCATCACCATGCTCAGTGTGCTTTCACAATGCCCCAATATTTCATCATATTGTTCAATGTGCCCTCACAGAGCTCGAATGTGTTATCTCTCTGCTCGAATGTGACATCTCAGGTTCAGTGTGCCATCACATTGACACAATGTGTCATCACAGTGCTCAATGTGCCATCACAATGTTCAGTGTGCCCTCACAATGCCCTAATATGTCATAACAATTTTCAATTTGCCATCACCATAACCTAATGTGCGATCACAATTCTACAATGTGTCATCACTAAGCTCCAATGAGACATTTCGGTGCTCAGTGTGCCATCACAATGCCCAAGTCTGTCATGATAATGCTCAATGGGCCACCGCAATGCTGAATGTGCCCTGACAATGCCCCAATATGTCATCACAATGCTCAGTGTGCCATCACAATGCCCCATGGTACCATCACAATGCTCAATGTGCGTGCAAATGTTCAAATATGTCTTCACAATGCTCTATTATGTCAACACAATGCTTTCTGTAGCATCATAATCCACCAATGTGTCATCACAATGCTAAATGTGAAATCACAGTATTCAAGGTCCCCTCACAATGCCCTCTTGTGTCATCACAGTGCTCAGTGTGCTGTCACAATGGTCCAATGTGAAATCACACTGCTCAGTGTGACATCACAATGCCCAATGTGTCATAACAATGCTCACAATGTTCAATGGGCCCTCATAATGCCCCAATATGCTATCACAATGCTCCAATGTGTTTTCAAATTGCTTGATTGTGACACCAAAATGCTCAGTGCATCATCACAATGCAGCAATGTGTCATCACAATGCTCCAATGTGTCATAACCATGCTCACTGTGCCATCACAATGTCCCATATGACTTCACAATGTGCCAATGTCATATTATAATGCTTCTTATGTCATCACAATGCTCCAATATGTTCTCGCAATGTTGTGTTTCTTAACAATGCCCCAATGTGTCACCCTAATGCTCCAATGTGATATCATGGTGCTCCAATGTGATATCACATGCTCCAATGTGTTATCACAATGCTCCAAATTGACATCACAGTGCTCAGTGTGCCATCTCAATGTTCCAATGTGAAATCACAATACTCAGTGAGACATCTCAATACCCAACACTTCATAACAAAACTCAGCATGCCATCAGAATGCTTAGTGTCTCCTCACAATACTCCAATGTGCATTGAAAATGCTCAGTGTGCCATCATAACGCCCCAATATGCCATCACAATGCTCAATGTGCCCTCAAAATGCTCCAATGTGTTAAGTGACAGAAGCCAAAAAAACAAAAACAAAAACAAAAACAAAAAAACACGCCAGATAACCCATGATTCCATTTGTATGAAATAACCAAAATAAATGAGTCCATAGAAATAGGAAACACATAAGTGATTGCCAGGGGCTTTGGGACAATGGGATGAAGAGTGGCTGCTTTATGCTAGTGGCCTCCTTTAGGGGAGATTAGGATACTACAGATAGATGGAGGCATGGCTTATGCAGCATTGTAAATATACTTCATGTTAATGAATAGTGCACTTCACATAGGTTAATTTTGTGGTGGTTTGTTGTTGGGTTTTTTGTTTGTTAGTTTTGTTTTTGTTTTTTAGACAGTCTCCCTGTAGCCCCAGATGGCCTGGAACTCACTTTGTAGACCAGACTGACCTCCATCTCATAGAGATCCACTTGCTTCTGGGACCAAAGGCCTGCACATGATAAACATCCTTGTACCTGGTGTCTTGACCTTTAGGCAATCCTTCCTCCTCTGTACATATTTGTAGAATTCATTAAGGATATACACATCCTGCTTACTCTAGCTCTTAAAATAATTTTGAAATGTAGATAGAATCAGCTCATTTTACAACAAAGACACTTAAAATCAAAGAACACATTACTTAAAGCTAGAAAGCCATGGGGTCGAATTTAATTAGGATGTCTCTAATTTTAAGGTGTTTGAGTTTTCTTTTGTGCGCAATGGCCTTTTACAAAGTCTACACAGGAATGAAGTTTAGATCAATCTTATCTCCTTGAACATGTGTCTGGTGCAAAAACTTTCAAAATGTCACACTTGGTGACTTCATACTAGGAGCTTACAGGGAGTCGATGTGGAAGTATTTCCACTAAGAAATCTGCAAACACTACAGTAAATGGTTTTTAGAGAGCTGGTTTTTAAACACTGACACCAGACCACTCAATGACTTTGAAGAACAGCCATCTTTCCACTTTTTTGATTCCTATAGTTGATTATGCAATAGTTTAAATTTTACATCAGTAAATCTTATCCACACAGACCATCTACCCTATGAATAAATAGAAACTTTTATCTCTTAGGTTCAAGATGCTGCAGGACAGAATTAGATTTTAAAGGGCTTGGAGACTAAGAAAATTGCACAGAACCTAACAGCAGGGGGAGCCCAACATCCAAATGTGGGCACGGCATTCTCTGAAATGCAAGGATTCAAATAGAAAAATACAGCACTTGGCTTTGAGAAAAATCTGTCAGAAACTCAAGCTTAAATTAGAAATAAAGAGCATTCAAGAGAGTTACATGTTCAGAATATCTTACTGGAGTCTGCACTGATACTGGAAATAAGAAGTACCTTGCAATAAAAGGAAATAATCTTGTAGAAACATCAAATGAGGAAGTCAAAAAAATTTTTTAAAGATAATGCCAGATTTTCATAAAAGAAAACCAAATATATTATGCATTTTATATTCTCTGATAAAGACTTTTTATAATATGTAAACTGTAATTTTCAGAAAACCCATTCACATATTCAGGTTCTTAAAACCCACTTAAAGAATATATGAATGTAATACAACTATAATTTAAAACTCATTTTGTAATACATTTGGCAAGATTATTTTAACCTTTCTATGAAAGTGCTGAAAAATGAGAAACGCTTTGATAAGAGGGAACTTCAACTTTCATATTTTCACATACAGTATATGCCAACATAATTACCACAGCTTGACACATGCTAAAATATGCAGGCCAATAAATTCAGCTGAGCAGACCTGGGTATGTGGGATTTGATTAGCATGACTAATCACATTGTTGGGCAAATTGTACATTATTCAGTAAATGTTTGAGGATAAAAATTTTATCCTGCCTACCATGTTCTAAAATAAAGTTGAGATGGATTAACTATTTCACTGCATTATTAATACTCATGAAGTGTATTAAATGTAATGTTATACTTTTGTTCTGTGATCATCTATGGTTGTGTGTGTATATAGATGTGCATATATGTATGGACATTCCATATTGTGGGACTGACCTTTGGAAATGCCTTCTGTTACAAAAAAATCTTAACTAACCTTGTAAAAAAATGGCTGTGCTGTACAAAGCCGTACATACTGATGATTGACACAAGGGCTTTCACTTGAAGAAAGCATTTTCAGAGCCATCATTTATCTTTTAAATCAGTAAATATTTCTAACTCGGTTTCGGACTCAACAAGTGATGGAAAACAGAATTACACATTTCATTTGTGCTCAAAGCTAACCATAGCCAGAAGGTACAGTACGATGAAAACAATCTAATGCTTAAAAAGTTTTCATTAATGGCAATTCCATGAAATGAGAGGGTAAAGAATGGGATGGTAAGAAGTATTTAGTTTTAATAAGGCAATACAAAATCAATCTATTATTAAAGACCATTTAAGATTGACAATACCAAAGGCACAGAGTATAAGAAAATAGTTTTCATGAGTGTGATTCAGTTACAGCTGTCAACAGTTAACTTTTTCCTATAGTAGCATGTAGAAAATTAGAAAGAATGAGAGGTGAAAGCACAAGAGCTCGGTATACAGGGTCAGAGGAGAATTAGCATGATAAGCCTGCAGGGCTGGTGGACTGTGACAGCAACAGCTCAGGCTAAGGGTGATCTTTTGCTTCCTAGGAGGAAAAGGTGTGTGTGGTAGGGGGAACACTTAAGGAAATAAGCACAAAATCATACCACTGCCAGAGTCTAAGAAGACACACTGTAGCAAACAGTTATGAGCTACTTCTCAGAGATGTCTAGAGGTTGTTCAGTGTATGCATAAAAGTACACGGTAATTTTTAATAGATAAGCATAATAATGTTTATAAGTAGTTATTCTGAACACATTGTAGTTGTCTCTTTTTGTCTCAGGTTGTTCTGGAGGAAAGAGACGGGCTCAGGCTATCTTGGGGATCAGTTCTTACAAGGTACCCCAGAAGAAGCCATATGTTACTGCACCTAAATCAGGTGTCCTCTAGCCAGAGAAACAAAAGCTGCCACGTTGCCATCTCCAGGAGCCTGGCAGAGCTCTTCCAGGTATCAGGGAACTACATTCAAGCCAAATTCAGATTCCTGGTTTCCATTACTGATAGGAGTTTTAGGAATATCTAATATAAAGGCAGGTCAAATGCACACTTAAACATGATAGCTAAAGGGAATTGCTGCTCCAAGGGAGAAAAGTACAGAGCCATACCTAAGCCAGTAGAGTTTCCCAGGACTAAAAGTGTCCTTACCCCAAAAAGACCACATCTGCCTGCAAACAGCCATTCTGCAAGAAATAGAGGGAAAAGCACAAGGCCAAAAAGATGAGACAGGAACACTGGTCCCAGAATTCATCTCCAGCAATGAAGATGAGTTAATATATTAAATCAAACCTATAACCAACAGGAGTTCAATTTTCTCAAGCCATTTTTGACATTTAAGAGGTCTGAAAGCAAGACAAACCAGAACGAGAATGTCAAAACCAAAATACTTCCAAAGCGAGCAAACCAAAAAGATATCTTAAACACTATGAAAACAAACCAAACCCAAAAGGTATGTAACAAATAAGGTCCTTAAATAACCAGCTCAGATACCATTTTTGGTCTTTGAGACCAGGTCTCCCTGTAGCTCCAGCTGGCCTGGAACTCACTATGCAGACCAGGCTAGCCTTGAACTCAGAGACCTGTCTGTCGCTGCCTCTTGAGTGTTGGGATTAAAGATATGCACCACCACACCCAGCTTCAGAAACTGATTTGTATGAACAACTAGCATTTAAAAGTTTTGGGAAACACGTAATAGACCTAGAGTCATTGTCTAATAAATTTAAAGATGTTTAGGACACCCAAGTTTATAAGGCCTTTGAATCAAAATATCCTTATTTATAAAGCTGCATGTATATTTTAATTAGGCATGCCAAAATAAAGCAAAATAAAACCAATAATTTTGTGCACATAAAATGAATGAAAATAATTGAATTGACCCATTTTTTTGACAGAAACAAATGAAGACAATGATCACAGACATACATGGCAGAACTGCTTGAGATCTCAACACACAAGAAAACTTACATAGATGACATAATTGCATGAAATTCCAAGCATATGGAAAATGATTATCATAGACACACATGACATACTTCCAAGAAAACTAGGTACACCCAAAACACAAAAATCGAGGAGGTTGATTAGGATGGTCCTCTGCATGTAAGGAATGCATCCTTTAAAGGTGGATCTGAGAACACTTCCTCCATAATCTCATAGCTATGGGAAAGGTCTCCCTCATCTGCTGGTAAGGATGAGACTGGGTTATAGGGTTCAGGTAGGCTTTATCCAGACTCAAGGATTCTTGTCCAGAATGGCCTGATTTCAAGTCACTGGACTTCACAGAAAGTTTTAATTTGGAAAGTTTTATCTTAAACATAATCCTAACCCTAACTCTACTGGTAACCCTAACAGTAAAATTAATCTCATCCTAAACCTACATGTGACTGTATTCCTAACCCTAACTCCAATCCTACCCTTAACACTAACTCTAAGCCTAACCTAAACCCTAAAACTTGCCCTAACCCTAAACATAAACCTACATCTAAGCCTAATCTTACACGTAATCCTAAACTTACCCCTATAACTAAACTTTAATCTAATCCTAACCCTAAATATAACACTAGGCACAAACCTTACCCTAATGTTGACCCCAACCCTAGTATGAACTAACACTATCCCTAACTGTAAATCGGGATCTAACCATAACACTAAGCCTAATATTAATTTTTGAGCTATTGCTAGCCATAAACATAACCTCCTCTGTAGCTTTAACCCTAACACCTACCCCTAAAAATAATCTTGGCTTTAACACTAATGCTAATCCTAACTCTATTTGTAACCCCAGACTTAACACCACCTCTAACCCTAAACATAAAACTAACCCTAGCACTAACTGTAGACTAGCCCTCAATCTAACTCTAACTGTAGCCCTAACCCTAACCCCAACCCTACCATAAGCCTAGGCCTTGCCCTAAACCTAAAACTACCCCAACCCTGAACTTAATCCTAAACCCTAATGTAAACCTAACACTAAACATAACACTAATACAAATTACAACCCGAGCTCTAATCTCAGTTCTCAATGTATATCTTGACCTAAACTATACCCTAACTTTAACCCTAGTCCTAACACTACACACAAACTGAATGCTAGCACTACCACTAACCCTAAAACTAGCCTTAATCCTAACTCTAATCATGTCTCCAAAACTAACCTGACAACCTGAAACCTAACCTTAATATTATCCTTTGACCTTACCCTAACCATAACACTAGCCCTAACCATAAATCTGACAGTAACCGTAGCCTAACCCTAATCCTTAAATAATCCTAACCCTAATCCTACCCCTATATGTGACCATAACCCTAGGCTTAAGCCTAAACCTACCCTAAACCTAACAGTAGGCCTAATACTAACTGTAAACCTAACACTACATTTAAACCTCAAATCAACCTTATCCCTAACCCTGACCTGTAACCTAACCCTAAACCTAAAGGTAACCATTACCCTAATACTATGCCTACCACAAAACCTAAACCTAAACCTAAGCCTAACCCTACAAGAAATACTAGCCATGACCATACTTTTAGCTCTAATCCTATCCGTACCTAAAGCTAAACCTTAGACTAATGCTAACCCTGAACATAACCCTATCCCTAATCCTAACTTGAACCATAACTCTATCCCTAATTCTAACCCTAAACTTAACTCTAACCCTGAACATAACAAAAACCCTAACCTGAATGCTAACACTAACCCTAAACCAATACCTAAGCCTAAGTGTACATGCAACCCTATCCCTGACTTAACCCCAATCCTTACCCTAAAGAATATACTACACCCAAACTTAAACCTAACCCTAATGCTAACTCAAGCCCTGACCCAAATCTTGAAAGTAGCCCTAACCCTAAATGTAAACTTGCATCTATATCTAACCATACATGTAACCTTAAATGTAACCCTCCCACTAAACTTAATCTAATCATAAGCCTTAATACAACCCTAGATGCCATAGTAACCCTAAGCCACCCCAAGCCCTAGTCCAAAAACTAACACTATCCCTAACTATAAGAACTAACCCAAACACTAAACTTAATTTATGTGATAACCCTAACACTAGCCCTAGCCATAAACCTCACCCCAACCTTAGCTTTAATCCTAACACTAATCCTAACCCTAACTATAATCCTGTCTCTAACACTAATGCTAATCCTAACACAATATGTACACCTAGACCTAACCCTACCTCTAACTATAACCCTAAACTCAAACCTAACACTGACCATAGCCTAGCCTGAACATATCCCTAACCCTAACACCACCAGTATAGCCCAAGCCCTAAATTTAAAACTAACCCTAGCCCTAAATCTAATCCTAAACCCTAATATAAACCTAACACAAATCATAACATTAATACTAATTCTAACCCTAACTCTAATCTTAATTCTAAATATAAAACATGACCCAAACCATACCCTAGCCCTAACTCTATACCTGACACTACACATAACTCAAATCCTAGCACTAACCTTACCACTAATCCTAAAATTAACCTTAGTCCTAACTGTAATCACAACTCCAAATCTAACTTCAGACCTATTCTTAAACCTAATCCTAATATTATCCTTTGACCTTACCCTAAACCTAACACTACCCCTAGTCATAAACCTGACACTTAATGTACCTAGCCCTAACCCTAATCCTAATCATAACCCAAAACCTAACCCTATAGTTGACCCTAACTACAGGCCTAAGACTAATTCTAGTCCTAAACCTAACAGTAGGCCAAATCTTAACCCTAAACCTAACATAACACTTAATCCCAAACCAGAACCTGACCCTAAACCTAACCTAACTCTAACCCTAAAGGTAACAGTGACTCTAACACTAGGCCTTACACAAACCCTAAATCTAAACCTAGGCCTAAACCTACAAGTAATCCTAGCCATAACCCTACTTTTAACCCTGAGTTTTACTGTAACTCTAAAGCTAAACCTTAACCTAATGCTAAACCTAAACATAACCTTAGTTCTAACACAAAACCAAATCTTAACTTTATCCCTAATCCTAACCCTAAATGTAATGGTAACAATAAACACAACCCCCAAACTAACTCAAATCCTAACTCTAACCCTAAACCTAATCAGAACCTGAACCTACATATAACCCTAACCCTAATCCTCACCCCAATTCTAAACTAAAAAAAAACCCTAGACCTGACACTAAACCCAACTCTGACACTAATTGTAGCACTAAACCCAATCCTGATCCTAGCCCTCATCCTAAACATAAACATAAACCTACACCTAAGCCTAAACCTACATGGAATCCCAGCACTAAACCTTAATCTAACCTTTACACTAAATATAACCCTAGACCCAACCTGACCCTAACCTTAACCCCAGGACTAGCCATAAACCTAACCCCCGCCCCTACCTTTAACTCTAACATTAATCCTAACACTAACCATAATTCTGACTCTAACAATAATGCTAATCCTAACTCTGTATGTAACTCCAGACCTAACCCTACCTTTAACCATAACCGTAAACCCAACCCTAACACTAATCGTAGCCTAGTCCTAAACCTAACACTAACTGTATCCCTAATCCTAACCCTAAACCTAACCCTAGCCCTAAACCTAAAACTAAACCTAACCCTAAACCAAGTCCCAAATCCTAAAATAACTCTAGCAATAAATATAACACTAAACATATCAATAAAAATAGCACTAATACTAATTCTAACCCTTACTCTAATTTTAATTCTAAATATAAATCCTGACCCAAACCATACATTAACCCTACCCTCGACCTAACATTACAAGTAGCTCAAATTCTAGCACTAGCCTGGAAAATAAACATAAAACTAGCCTTAATCCTAACCTTAATCATAACTCCGAAAGTAAAATGAGAATTTATATTTAGAATTAAGATGAGAGTTAGGGTTTGAATTAGTATTAGTGTTATGTTTATTGTTATGCTCAGTGTAAGTTTAACATTAGGGTTTAGGATTAGCTTTAGGGTTAGAGTTAATTTTAGGTTTAGCACTGGGGCTAGGGTTAGGGTTAGGGTTACTTTTAGGATTAGGTTTAGGGTTAGGATTAGGACTACAGTTAGGGTTAGGTTTAGATCTAGGCCATGGTTAGTGTTCTGATTCAATTAGGATTAAGGATAGAGTTAGGCTTAGGTCTAGGGTTACATATAGAGTTAGGATTACCATTAGGGTCAGAGCCAGGATTATGGTTAGGTTTAGGATTAGCGTTCAGGGTAAAGCCGGTGTTGGAGTTAGGTTTATGGCTATGGCTAGGGTTAGGGTTAGCCATTGGGTTTAGGGTTAGTGTTATGTTTAATGTTAGGACTAGGGATAAAGTTATAGTTCAGGATAGGGTTAGGACTACTCTTTTGTTTAGGGTTAACATTAAGTTAAGGTTTGACTTTAGGGTATAGGGTTAGACTTAAGGATAAAGTTAGGATTAAGGCTAGGATTACTTTTAGGGTTAGGCTTAATTTTAGGTTACGTTTTATGTTATTCCTAGTGTTAGGGTCACAGATACCATTACTGTGAGGGTTAGGTTTAGGGTTAAGGTTAGGGATAAAGTTATGGGGCAGGTTAGGGTTAATACACCAGTGTTATACTTAGGGTTAACATTAGGTTAAGGTTTAGCTTTAGGTTCAGCGTTAGGCTTAGGGTTAAATGTAGGGTCATGGCTAATATTACTGATAGTGATAGGCTTAAGTTTAGGTTTTAGTTTTCTGTTATGCCTAGTGTTAGGGACATGGTTGCCTTTCAGGTTCAGATCAGGTTTAGGGTTAGGGTCAGGGTTAGGTTTAGGATTAGGTGTAGTGTAAGGTTTAGGGATAAGATCAGGCCTACCAGTAGGTTTAGGTTTAGTATTACACTTAGGCCTAGGTTTGGAGTCACCTATTGGTATAAGTTTAGGAGTAGGATTAGGTTTAGGGTTATGGTTAGAGTTACACTTAATTTCAGTTTTATGACTAAAGCTAGTGTTAGGGTTAGGGCAAGGTCAAGGATAATATTAGGGTTAGGTTTAGGGCTAGGGTTAGGGCAACAATTAAATTTAGGTTTAGGAGTAGGCTACAGTGAGTGTTAGGGTTCAGTTTAGGATTACAGTTAGAGGTATGGTTAGGTCTGTGGTTACATATTGAGTTGGGATTAGCTTTATTGTTAGAGCCAGAATTATGGTTAGGGTTAGGATTACTGTTAGTTTCAGGGTTATGGCTAGGATTTCTTGTAGGGTTATGGTTATGGTTATGGTTATGGTTATGGTTAGGGTTACTAGACCCAAGCCTAAACCTAACCCTAAAACTAACTTTAGGCCTAACCCAAACCCTGAACATAGCCATGAGCCTAAACATAAACCAATCCCAAAGCCTAACCATACACTTAACCTTAAATGTAACCCTACCACTAAATTTTAATCTAATGCTAACATTAAATATAACCCTAAATGCAAACTTAATCCTAATATTAACCCAAGCCCTAGTCCCCAAATCAACAATAACCCTAATTTAATTCTAGACCTAACCCTAACACTAACCTTAATATTAATTTTTGACCTAACACTAGTCCTATCACTACCCATAAACCTAAACCCAACCCTAGCTTTAACCATGACAATAATCCTTACCCTAACTGTAATCCTGGCTCTAACACTAATGCTAACCCTAAATCTATATGTAGTCCTAACACTAACCCTAACCCTAACCCTAACACCAACCCTAGCCCTAGCCATAACCCTAGCCTTAAACCTAAAACTAACCCTAACCTAAAAGTAGTCCTAAACCCTAATGTAAACCTAACACTAAACATTACACTATGGCTAATTCTAGCCCTCATGCTAATCTTCATTATAAATATGAACCCTGACCCAAACCATACCCTAATCCAAACCCTAGACCTAAAACTACATGTGACCTGAATCCCGGCATTAGCCCTTACACTAAACCTAAAACTAGCCTTAATTCTAACTCTAATCAAATCTCCAAAACTAATTGGAGATGTAACCCTTAACCTAACCCTAATATTGCCTTGACCTTAACCTTATGCTAACACTAGCCCTAGTCATAAAGCTTACATTACCCATAGCCTAACCCTGACCCTAACCCTAATCATGATCTTAAACCTACCTCTATATGTAACCCTAACCCTTAGGCCCAACACTATCAGAAATCTTAGCCATGACCCTATATTCAACCCTAAGCCTAATCCTGGGCCTAGAGATAATCCTTAACCTAATGTTAACCCTAAATATAACACTAGTGTACTAACCCTAACCTGAACTGTCACTTTATCTCTAAACATAACCCTCAACCTAATGCTAACCCTAAACATAACCCTAGTTTCCTAACCCTAACCTGTCCTATAACTTTATCCCTAATCTTAAACCTAAACCTAACCCTCACTGTAATGGTATCTGTGATCCTAACACTAGGAATAGCACAAAACCTAACCTAAACCTGAGCCTAACCCTACAAGTAATCCTAGCCTTAACCCTAACTTTATCCTTAAGTGTAACCCTAAACCCTGAAGTCAAACCTTAACTTAATGTTAACCCTAAACAAAAGAGTAGTCCTAACCCTAACCCAAACTATAACTTTATCCCTAATCCTAACATTAAACATAACACTAAACTAACCCTAAACCTGATGGCTAACCCTAAACCTAGCCATAGCCATAAACCTAACTCCAACCCTGGCTTTACCCTGAATGTAATCCTAAACCTAACCATAATCCTGGCTCTGACCCTAATGGTAATCCTAACTCTATATGTAACCCTAGACCTAAGCCTAACTCTATCCTTAATCCTAATTGAATCAGAACACTAACCATGGCCTAGATCTAAACCTAACCCTAACTGTAGCCCTAATCCTAACCCTAAGCCTAATCCTAAATGTAATCCTAACCTTTACCCTAGCCCCAGCGCTAAATCTGAAATTAACTCTAACCCTAAAGCTAATCCTAAACCCTAATGTTAAACTTACACTGAGCATAACAGTAAACATAACACTAATACTAATTCAAACCCTAACTCTCATCTTAATTCTAAATATAAATCCTCATTTTACTTTCGGAGTTATGATTAAGATTAGGACTAAGGCTAGTTTTAGGTTTATTTTTTGGGCTAATGCTAGAATTTGAGCTACTTGTAATGTTAGGTCGAGGGTAGGGTTAATGTACGGTTTGGGTCAGGATTTATAGATGTAACCCTAAACCTAACCCTAATACTGTCGTTGACCTTACCCTGACACTAACACTAGCCCTAGTCATAAAGCTATTAGCCGTAGCCTAACCCTAAGCTTAATCCTAATCCTAACCTTAAACCTACCCCTATATGTAACACTAACCCTTAGGCCTTACCTTATCCTAACCCTAAAACTAAGACTATACCTAAGCCTAAACCTAACTCCAATCGTAAGATAAACCTAACACTAACCTGAAATGTAACAGTGACCCTAACATTAGGCCTAATACAAACCTTAAACCTAAGCCAAAGAAAGAACAACCTTAGAAGTAATCCTAGCCATAACTTTTAACCATAACCCCAAAGCTAAACCTTAACCTAATGCTAACCATAGGCATAATCCTAGATTATTAACCCAACCCAAACCATAACTATATCCCTAATCCTAACCCCAAACCTAACACTAACACTAAACATAACCCTAACCCTAGTACTAAACCTAACCCTAAAACTAAACATAAGCTTAAACCTACATGTAACCCTATCCCTAACCCTAGCCAGAGTTTTAACCCTGAACAAAACTCTAGACCCATCCCTTAATTTAACCTTAATGCTAACTCTAGCCCAACTAAAACCCTGAACATAACACTAACCCTAAACTTAAACCTACACCTGAGCCTAACCATACATGTAACCCTAAAGGTAACCCTACCACTAACCTTAATCTAACCCTAACCCTAACCCTAACCTAGACACCAACTTAACCCCAACCAACCCCCAAACTTAGTCTACAAACTAACATTAACCCTATCTGTAACTCTAGACCTAACCCTAACACTTACCCTGTATTAATTTGTGAGCTATCTCTAAACCTAACCCTAGCCATAAACCTAACCCTGACCCTAGTTTAAACCCTAACACTAATCCTAACTGACACCATAATCCTGGCTGTAATATTAATGCTAATCCTAACTCTATGTAAACCCAGGCGTAACCCTACGTCTAAACATAACCCTAAATCCAACCCTAATACTAAATGTAGCCTATACCTAAACCTAACCCTAACTTCTAACCCTAATCCTAACCACAATCCTAACTCTAATGCTTGTCCTAGCTCTAAACCTAAAACTAACCCAAACCCTAAACCTAATCCTAAACCCTAATGTAAACCTAACATTAAACATAACACTAATTCTAATTCTAGCCTTAACTCTAATCTTAATTCTAAATATAAACCCGAACCCAAAAAGTACCCTAAACTATACCTTAAACATAACACTACACATAACCTGAATGCTCTAACACGAACCATAAAACTAGCCTTAAATCCTAACTCTAATCATAACTTCAAAACTAAACTGAGACCTAACTCTAAATATAACCCTAATATTATCCTTTTACCTTACCCTAACCCTAACACTAGCCTTACTAACAAAGCTGACACTAACTATGGTCTATCCCTTATCCTAAAACAAATCTTAACCATAAACCTAGACATGTATGTGACCCTAACCCTAGGCCGAAGCCTAATCCTAAACCTAAACCTAACAGTAGGTATAATCCTAATGCTAAAACTAACACTACACCTAATAATAAACATGACCCTAAACCTAAACCAAAACTTAACTCTAACCCAAAGGTTACTGTGACCCTAATACTAGGCCTAACACAAACTCCAAAGCTAAACCTAACTTTAACCTTGCAAGTTATCCTAGTCATAACCCTACCTTTAACCCTTAGCCGAAACCTAACCTTAAATCTAAACCAACACCTAACATTAACGCTAAACATAACCCTAGTCTTAACCCTAACACAAACCATAACTTTATTCCTAATCCTAACCCTAAATATAACCCTAATCCTAATGTTAACTCTAACCCTAAGACTAAACATAAGCCTAACACTGCCTGTAACCCTATCCCTACTCCTAACCCCACTCCTTACCCTAAACAAAACCCAAAACCCAACCCTAAATGTAAACCTAACACCAACTCTAGCCCTAAACCAAACACTGAAATAGTCCTAACCCTAAATGTAAACCTACACCTAAGCCTAACCCTACATGTAACCCTAACATAACCCTACCACTAAATCTTCACCTATCCCTAAGCCTAAATATAACCCTAGATGCAAACCTAACTCTATTCCTAAACCAGCCCTAGTCTGCAAACTAACACTTACCCTAACTGTAACTCTAGACCTAACCCTAACATTAACCCTAATGTGAATTTCTGATGTAACCCTAACCCTAGCCCTAACCATAAAGGTAAACCCACATCTAAGCCTAACACTACATGTAACACTAAATGTAAGCATATGACTAAAGCTTAATCTAATTCTAACCCTAAATATAACCCTAGATGCTAAACTAAGCCAAACCCTCCCCAGCCCTAGCAAGAAAACTAACACTAACTGTAACCCTAGACCTAACCCTAAACTTACCCTAATATTAATTTTTGAGCTAACTCTAAGCCTAGCCCAAGCCATAAACCTAACCCCAATTGTGGCTTTAAACCTAACACTAATCCTAACCCTAAACATAATCGTGGCTCTAACACTAATGCTAAATGTAACTCTATATGTAACCCCAGACCTAATCCGACCTCTAACAATATCCCTCAAGCCAGCCCTAGCACTAACTGTAGCCTATCCCTAAACCTAAGCCTAACTGTAGCCCTAACACTAACCCTAACACTCGCCCTAGCCCTAAAACTAAAACTAATCCTAACACTAAATCTAATCTTAAACCCTAATGTAATCCTATCACTAAACATAACACTAAATATAACACTAATAATAATTCTACACTAACTCTTATCTCAATTCTAAATAGAAACCCTAACCCAAATCATACCCTAATTCTAACCTTATACCTAACACTACATGTATTCTAAATCCTAGCAGTAGCCCTAACGCTAACATGAAAACTAGCCTTAATCCTAATTCTAATCATAACTCTAAAAGTAATCTGAGACCTATGCCTAAACCTAATCCTAATATCATCCTTTGACCTTACTCTAACCATAACCCTAGCCCTAGTCATAAACCTGACACTAACCATAGTGGAACCCTAACTCTAAACCTAATCTTACCCCTAAACCTAACCCTATACAGGATCCTAACCCTAAGCCTAAACCTATTCCTAACACTAAACCTAACAGTAGGCCTAATCCTAACCATAACTCTAACACTATGTCTAATCCTAAACCTAACCCTAACCCTAACCCTAACCAAAACCTTATGCTAAAGGTGAATATTAATGCTAAGCCTAACACAAACCCTAAACCTAAACCTAAGCGTAACCCTACAAGTAATGCTAGCCATAACCCTACCTCTTTTTTTTTTTTTTTTGGTCTTTTTGAGACAAGGTTTCCCTGTAGCCCCAGCTTGCTTAGAACTCACTATGTAGGCCAGACTAGCCTTGAATGCACAGAGATATGCCTCCCTCTGCCTCCCTTGTGCTGGGATTAAAGGCATGTGCAACCATGTCTGGCATAACCCTACAGTTAACCATAAGCCTAACCCTAACCCAAAGGTTAAACCTTACTCTAAGGCTAACCATAAACATAACCTGAGTTTCCTAACACTAACCTGAACCACAAATTCTCCCTAATCCTAATCCTAAACCTAACACTAACCCTAATGCTAACCCTAACCTTAAATCTAAACCTAAGCCTATCCCTACTTGTAACACTATCCCTAACCTAACCCCAAACCTAACTCTAAACAAAACCCTAGACCCAAGCCTAAACCTAACCCTAATGCTATCTCTAGTCCTAAACCAAACCCTGAACCTAGCATTAACCCTAAACGTAAACGTATACCTAAGCCTAAACATACATGCAACCCTAGATATAACCCTACCACTAAATGTTAATCTAATGCTAACCCTAAATATAATCCTAGACGCAAACATAACCCTAACACTAACCCAGCCCTAATCCAAAAAATAACAGTAAACCAAAGGGCCACTCTAGACCTAACCATAACATTAATGCTAATACTAATTTTTGGGCTAAATCTAACCTTAACCCTAGTGATAAACCTAACACCAAATCTAGCTTTAAACCTGACACTAATCCTTACCCTAACCATAATCCTGGATCTAACACTAATCCTAATCGTAACTCTATATGTAAACCTAGAGCTATCCCTGCCTCTAACACTAACCCTAAACACAACCCTGAAACTCATCATAGACAAGGACTAAATCTAACCATAATTGTATCCCTAACCCTAACTCTAACCCTAACACTAATCCTAACCCTAAACCTAAAACTAGCATGGATCTTATGAGTCTTAAACCCTAATGTAAATTTAACACTAAACATAACACTAATCCTAATTCTAACCCTAACTCTAATCTCAATTCTAAATATTTATATTTAGACCTAACATGACATGTAACCTAAATCACTAACCCTAATACTAAACCCAAAACTGGCCCTAATCTTAAATTTAATCATAACTCCAAAATGAACCTCAGAAAAAACCCTAAACGCTAAAATTAACCCTAATGTTCTAATTTGTTACTCCACTGCTATGACAAAATACACTGAAAAATACCAAGTTGGGGAGGAAAGGGTTTATTATATCTTTTATCTCCCAGGTCACAGTTCATTAGGGAAACCAAGGTAGGAACTCAGGGAAAGAACTTGGAGGCAGGAGTTGGAGCACAGTCCATGGAAGAATGCTGCTTTGGCTTGCTCCCCAGGCCCCTGCTCAGCCTGCTTTCTTGTGGAACACAGGCCCACCTGCCCAGGGGTGGCCCCACCCACAGTGGTCCGGGCCCTGCTGTATCACTCAACAATCAAGAAGATGCCCCACAGACATGGCCACAGGCCAGTCCAATAGAGGAAATTCCACAGTTGAGGCTCTGTCAACCCAGGTATGTCAAGTTGACACTAAATTTATCCAGCATAATTGACCCCCTGTCAACTTGACACACAAAAACATCACTATTAAACCATAAACTTTTCAATTCTTGTCCCCAAGATATGATGTTAATATCACACCCTAGAACAGTACAACCTTAAAAGCCTCACTTTCCTTAAAAATTCCAAACTATTAAAAGTCCATAGTCTCGCTTAAAATTCTCTTAACTGGGGGATTCTGTAAAATCCAAAAAAAGTACCATCCTATTTCAAAGGGAAGAATAGGGCACACCTAAGCAAAACCAAATTCCAGCAAAGTAGCTCAAGACAACTTCTGGGAGTCGCTCACAATCTTTGGTGCTCCAAAGGGTTCTGGAAGATCCACTTCTCTGACTCTGCCATCCACAGCACACACAGCTCATGTCACAAACCCAGACCAGCTCCATTCCACATCTACTGCTGTCCTTGGTGGTCATTCCATGGTCCCAGTATCTCAAAAAACTGGAGTCTCCATTGAAACTGAGGCTGAACCCTTAGCAATGGCCTCTTCTTGCCTCTTTGGGTGCAAAGCCTCAGATTCTCTCCATGAACCCTTCAACCTGGGACTTCACAGCAACTGAAGCTTCACTTTCACGCGTGGCCTTTCCTGGACTCTCAGAGTTCCAAGCCTCAGCTGCTCTCTGTGACCCCTTCATGCTTCCAACACCAGAACCATTCAGGAGACTTACCAAATCCTGCTTCCAGCTAGAGATGGAGGTTTGGGTCCCCTTTGACCACAGCTTCTGTGTGCTCACCCTGGGGAAATACCTCCCAGAAGATTTCAGCAAAGTGATGCTGGTCTCTTGTTACTTACAGCTGATTTTTCATCCCCAGCTAACCAGTACCAATTGTCCCAGTGAAGCAAAGGTTTAACTTCAGGTTCTGGTCTCTTCTTAATCACAGCTGATTCTGTAGCTCCATCCAACCAGAACCCATAGATTCTCAATTCAAAATATACACAAACAGCTCTGATAGTCTCTGCTTCCATTTGAAGCTTCATAAGCCATGTCTCCATTGTGTACAACTCTTTCAGCATAACTGTTCCAAGCTCCACAGCAACAAACTCTGAACACTCAGTGGCTTTTCCAGCCCAAAGTTCCAAATGTTTCACAGAAGTCCCCTACTCTCTAGTACCAATTTCTCTTCTAGTTTGTTTCTACATTGCTGTGATAAAATATGCTGACAAATATCAAGTTGGGGAGGAAAGGGTTTATTTTATCTTACATCTCCCAGGTCACAATTCATCAGGGAACCCAAGGTAGGAACTCAGGGCAGGAACTTGGAGACAGTATCTGGAGAACAGGCCATGGAGGAATGCTGCTTACTGGCTTGCTCCCCTGGCCACTGCTCAGCCTCCTTTCTTATGGAACACAGGCCCACCTGCTGAGGGGTGGCACCACCCACAGTGGGCTGGGGCCTCCCGTATCACTCAACAATCAAGAAGATGCCCCACAGACATGGCCACAGGTAAGTGGAGGCAATTCCCCAGTTAAGCCTCTGTCAACCCAGGTATGTCAAGTTAACACTAAAGTTATCCAGGATGCCTAATATTATCCTTACACCTTACCTTAACCCAAACACTAGCCCCCATCATAATGCTGACACTAACTGATGGTTGAGATTAGGTTTATGGCTAGGGCTAGGGTTAGGATAACTCAAAAATTAATATTATGGTAAGTGTTAGTGTTAGGTCTAGAGTTACAGTTAGGGTTAGTATTAGTATTCAAACCAGTTCTGGGGGTGGGTTAGTATTAGGTTGACATCTAGGGTTATATTTAGTGTTAGGATTAGATTAAGGTTTGGTGGTGGAGTTACATTTAGGGTTACATTTATGATTAGGGTTAGGGCTACGTTCAGGGTTTGGGTTAGGGCTAGATTTACCATTAGTGTTAGGTTTAGGATTGGGTCTAGGGTTTTGCTTATGGTTGTGATTGGGGTCAGGGTTAGGGATGGTGTTACATGTATAGTTAGGCTCAGGATGAGGTTTAGGGTTAGAGTTAGTATTAGGGTTAGGGTTAGGGTTACGTTTAGGGCTATCATTAGATTTAGGGTTAGGATTAGGGATAAAGTTACTGTGTGGATTATAGTTAGACTAGGGTTATGTTTAAGGTTAGTGTTAGTTTAAGTTTTAGCTTTAGGGTTAGAATTTGGATTAGGTTTAATGGTAGGATTATGGCTAGGATTACTTGTAGGGGCTTAGTTTTAGTTTAGGGTTTGTTTTAGCCTTAGTGTTAGCATCATGGTTACCTTTAGGGTTAGGGTCAAGTTTAGGTTTAAGGTTAGGGTTAGGTTTAGGATTAGGTACAGTGTCAGTTTTAGGGTTAGGATTAAGCCCTCTGTTAGGTTCAGATTACATTTAGGCCTAAGATATTAGCCACATACAGGGGTAGGTTTAGGATTAGTATTAGGTTTAGGGTTAGAGCTCTGCTATGGTTAATGTCAGCCTTATGACTAGGGCTACTGTTAGGTTTAGGGTAAGGTCAAAGGATAACGTTAGGTTTAGGTTTAAGGTTAGGTCTTAGGTTAGTTTTGGATTAATGATTAGAGTTAAGATTAAAGCTAATTTTAGGGTTAGTGCTAGTGCTAGGATTCATGTTATATGTAGTATTAGGTCTAGGGTTAGGGTTAGGGTATGGTTTGGGTCAGGCTTTTTATCTAGAATTAAGATTAGAGTTAGGGTCAGAATTGGTATTAGTGTTTATGGGGCGCGCAGGGATCTCGGGGCCCCTGCGTGCACCTGGAAGCGCGGCAAGTCCTGCGGGCGTCTGCGTCTCCCTGCGCACCTGGAGGATGGCGGGTCTGGTCACGTCCCGCATCGCTGTCCACCGCTGAGGTGCTGAAAGTCTCTGCTGCCGGGGCTTTGCTGGGCCGAGTTCCACCCTAATTTCACCGGTGCACTCTCTCTCTGAATTCGGGACCCGTCAGCTGCCGGGTCATGAGGAGAGGTGCAAGGCGGCTAAAGCTAGGTCTCTGTGAGTCGATGATGGAAGGATAGCGCCCCCCGGAGAGACTGGATCATAGGCAGTGAGACAAAGGATTCAGCTTTCCACGTTACAGCTCTTTATTAAGTGACTCAGCTTGGCTCCAAGTCTCAGTGTCCCAGCTCTAGTTCCTAGTGATCCAGCTCCAATATTGAGAGAAAACCAGGACATTTTATACCGTGGGAGTAGTGGTAAAAGCTTTAGCTGATAGGCACTTTGTGAGATACCCTATTTACATATGGAAGTAGGCTCCTGCCAGACTGTCAGACTGCCAGAAAAATCACACAGGAAAGCATGGCATTTCCAGAGCCGGAGGCCATGTTTCTGTGGCGGCTACTTCAACAGACGAGTTAGGAAGATGCCAGAAAAGCACTCTGCTGATAAAAGGAGTCTTCTGCATATGAAACCAAGCCCATGGGCTGTCCGGACATGGAGATACTACTACTTTTACACAACAGGGGTCCCCAACAAGTGTTATGTTTAGTGTTATGCTAAGTATTATGTTTAGTGTAACCTCTACAATAGTGTTTCAGATTAGATTTAGGGTTAGGGTTAGTTTTAGATTTAGGGCTAGTGCTAGGGTTATGGTTATGGTTAGGGTTAGAGCTACAGTCAGGGTTAGATTTATTGCTAGGCTCAGGTTAGTGTTTGGGTTATGTTTAGGTTTACGGTTAGAGGTAGGTTTACTTCTAGGATTACATACAAAGTTAGAATTAGCATTAACGTTAGAGCCAGGGTTATGGTTAGGGTCAGGACTATTGTTACAGTTAAAGCTAGGTTAACGATTATGTTTATGGCTATGGCTAGGGTGATGATTAGCTCAAAAATTATTATTAGGGTTAGTTTGGGGCTAGGTCTAGAGTTACAGTCAGGGTTAGTGTTAGTTTTTGCACTAGCCCTGGCGATAATGTTAGGGTTAGGATTGTTTTCATGGTTATATTTTGGGTTAAGATTAGATTAAGGTTTAGTTCAGGGTTACATTTAAGGTTAGTCTTGGCTAGGTTTATGTTTAGGGTAAGGGCTAGGTAGGTTCAGGGTTTTAGTTAGGGTAGAGTTAGCACAAGTTTTAAGTTTAGGGTTGGGTCTAGGGTTTTATTTAAGGTTAAGATTAAGGTTAGGGTTAGGGATAGTGTTACATTTATGGTTAGGGTTAGGGTTATGGTTAAGTTTAGGGTTAGTGTTAGGTTTAAGATTTATGATTAGGGATAAAGTTACGGTTCAGGTTTGGGTTAGGAAACAAGGGTTATGTTTAGAGTTATCCACAGGGTAAAGTTTAGCTCAAAGGTTATGGTTAGGCTGAGGTTGAATGATAAAGTTATTGCTGGGATTACTTGTAGGTTAGGCTTAGGTTGAGGTATAGGTTTTCTGTTAGGCCTAGAGATAGGGTCATGGTTACCTTTACAGTTAGGTTTGGGTTTAGGGTTATATTTAGGGTTAAGTTACAGTGCTGATTATTGCTAGGAAACTAGGGTTATGTTTAGATTTAGTGTTAAGTTAAAGTTTAGCTTTAGGGTTAGTTTTAGGCTTTGGTTTAAAGGTAAGATTATGGCTAGGATTACTTGTATGGTTAGGCTTAGGTTTAGGTTTAAGGTTTGTGTTAGGCCTAGTGTTAAGGTGACAGTTACCTTTCAGGTTAGGCTTAGGTTTAGGTTTAGGGTTAGGGTTTTGTTGTAGGATTAGGTGTAGTGTTAGGTTAAGGGTAAGGATTAGGTTTAGGCCTAGGATTAGGGTCACTTATAGGTGTAGGTTCAGGTTTAGGATTACATTAAGGTTTAGGGTTGGGCTATGGTTAGCATCAGCTTTATGACTAGAGTTAGAGTTAGGGTTAAGGTAAGGGCAAAGGATAATAGGGTTAGGTTTAGGGTTAAGGCTAGTTTTACAGTTAGTGTTAGAACTAGTGCTTGGATTCTGGTTACATGCAGTTTTAGGTCTAGTGTTAGGGTTAGGGTATGTTTTGGGTCAGGGGTTATATTTAGAATTAAGATTAGAGTTAGGGTTAGAATTAGTATTAGTGTTATATTTAGTTGTAACATTTACATTAGGGTTTAGGATTAGTTTTAGGATTAGGGTTAGTTTTAGGATTAGGGCTAGGGCTAGGGTTAGTGTTTGGGTTAGCTTTATGGTTAAGACTACATTTAGGGTTAGATTTAGGTATAAATGAGGGGTTATGGCTAGGATTACTTGTAGGGTTAGGCTTAGTTTAGGTTTAGGGTTTGTGTTAGGCCTTGTTTTAGGGTCACTGTTACACATAGGATATGGTTAGTGTTAGGATTCGGGTTATATGTAGTGTTAGGTCTAGGGTTAGGGTTAGGGTTCAGTTTGGGTCAGGGTATATATTTAGAATTAAGATTAGAGTTAGGGTTAGAATTGGTACTAGTGTTATGTTTAGTATTATGTTTAGTATTATTATATTTAATGTTAGCTTTACATTAGGGTTTAGGATTGGGTTTACGGTTAGAGTTTTGGTTAGTTTTAGGTTTAGGGCTATTGGTAGGGTTGGTGTTAATGTTATGTTTAGGTTTAGGGTTAGAGGTAAATTTGGTCTATGGTTACATATATAGTTAGTGTTAACTGTTAGTTAATTAACAGTGTTACAGCTACAATTATTGTTACAGAGTTAGGGTTAAATCTAGGGTTCAGGTTAGGTTTATGGCTAGGGCTAGGGTTAGAGTTAGCTCAAAAATTGATATTAGGGTTGCTGTTTGGGTTAGGGCTAGGGTTACAGTTAAGGTTAAGGTTAGTGTTAGTTTTCAGACTAGGGCCTGGGTTTGTGTTAGGGTTAGGTTTGTGTCTAGGGTTATATGTAGGGTTAGAATTAGATTAAGGTTTACTGGTAGGATTACATTTAGGGCTATGTGAAAGCTTAGGCTTAAGTGTAGGTTTATGTTTAGGTTTAGTGCTACATTCAGTGTTTGGTGTAGGGCCAGAGGTACCATTAAGGGTAGGTTTAGAATTGGGTTTAGGTTTTTGTTTAGCGTTAGAATTGGGGTTAGGGTTCAGGACAGGTTTACATATAGGGTTAGGCTTAAGTTCAGGTTTAAGGTTAGGTTTAGCATTAGTGTTAGGGTTATGCTTAGTGTTAGGATTAGGGATAAAGTTAAGGGTTGGTTAAGGTTAGGACCAGGGTTATGTTTAGGGTTAAGGTTAGGTTAAGGTTCGGCTTTAGGGTTAGGGTTAGTCTTAGGATTAAAGGCTGGGTTAAGGCTAGGACTACTTGTAGGTTTAGGCTTAGGTTTAGGTTTAGGTTTTCTATTAGGTTTAGTGTTTGAGTCATGGTTACCTTTTGGGTTAGGCTTAGGTTTAGTGTTAGGGCTATGTTTACATTTTGGATTAGGTGTAGTGTTAGGCTTAGTGTTAGACTTAGGCCTACTGTTAGGTTTAGCATTAGGATTAGGCTTAGGCATAGGGTTAGGGTCATGTATATAGGTAGGTTTAGGGTTAGGATTAGGTTTAGGATTAGGGCTAGGCTTTGGTTAGAGTCAGTTTTGTAACTAGTGGGAGTGTTAGGGTTAAGGTAAGGTGAAAGAATATTAGGGTTAGGTTTAGGGTCAGGTCTCAGGTTAGTTTTGCAGTTATGAGTACCATTAGGTTTAAGGCCAGTTTTAGGGTTAGTGGTAAGGCTAGTGACAGGATTCGTGCTATATGTAGTGTCAGGTCAAGTGTTATGTGTTATGGCATGATTTGAGTCAGGATTCATATTTAGAATTCAGATTTAGGGTGAGAGCTATTGTTAGTGTTATTTTTAGTGTTATGTTTAGTGTTGTATTTTGTGTCAGGGTTACATTAGGGTTTAGGATAGGGTTTAGGTTTACGATTAGTTTTCGGTTTAGGGCTTGGGGTAGGGTTTGGGTTAGGGTTAGGTCTAGGCTAAGGTTAGTGTTGAGGTTAAGTTTAGGGCTAGTTTTAGAGGTATGGTTACATCTAGGGTTACCTATGTAGTTAGGATTAGCATTACTATTAGAGCCAGGATTATGGTTAGGGTTAGGGTAGTGTTAGGGTTAAACCAGGAATGGGGCAAGGTTTATTGCTAGGGTTTGGGTTAGGGTTAGCTCAAAAATTAATAATAGGGTTAATGTTAGGGTTAGGTATAGAGTTAGTGTTAGGGTTAATGTTAGTGTTAGTTTTCAGAATAGGTCTGGGGCTAGGATTAGGGTTAGGTTTGCATCTAGGGTTTATTTAGAGTTAGGATTAGAATTGGGTTTAGTGGTAGGGTTATGTTAGGGTTACTAGGGTTATGCTTAGGTATAGGTTCATGTTTAAGGTTAAGGCTACGTTCAGGGTTTGGTTTAGGGCTAGAGTTAGCATTAGCATTAGGTTTAGGATTGGGTCTAGGTTTTGTTTATGGTTAGTATTGGGGTTAGGGCTAGGGACAGGGTTACAATGATGGTTATGCTTAGGTTTAGGTTTAAGATTAGGGTTAGCACTAGGGTTAAGGATAATGTTATGTTAAATTTAGCCTTATGTTTAGGGTTAGGACTAGGGATAAAGTTACTGTCGGGGTTAGGGTTAGTAAACCAGGGTTATGTTTAGGGTTAGTGTTAAATTAAGGTTTAGCTTTAGGGTTAGGGTTAGGCTTAGTGTTCAAAGTAAGGTTATGACTAGGATTACTTGTAGAGTTAGGCTTATATTTCGGTTTAGGTATTGTGCTAATCTCAGTGTTGTTGTCATGGTTTCCTTAGGGTTAAGGTTAGGCTTAGGGTTAGTCTTAGGGTTGGGTTTAAGATAGGTGTAGTGTTTGGATTAGGGTTAGGAGTAGGTCTACTGTTATTTTTAGGATTAGGATTAGGTTTAAGGTTATGGCTAGGCTGCAGTTCTTGTCAGGTTTATGACTAGGGCTAGTGTTATGGTTAGGGTAAGGTCAAAGGCTGATATTAGGGTTAGGTTTAGGGTTATGTCTCAGGTTAGTTTTAGTAGGGTTAGGGTTAGATTTAGGTTCAGGGTTTGAATTATGCCTAGTGTTATGATTAGAGTTAGGGCTAAAGCCAGCTTTAGGTGTAGTGTTAGGGCTAGTGCTACAATTCATGTTGCTTGTAGTGTTAAGTCTAGTGTTAGGATTAAGGTATGGTTTCGGTCAGGGTTTATATTTAGAATTGGGATTAGAGTTACAGTTAGAATTAGTATTAGAATTATTTTAGTGTTCTGTTTTCAATAGAGTTTATTATTAGTTTTAGTGTTATCATTAATTTTAGGTCTAATGTTAGGGCTAGGGTTAAGGTGAAGGTTAGGGTAAGGGTTACAGTTAGAAGTAGTGTTAGGTTTAAGGTTACATATAGCATTAGGAATATATTTAGTGTTAGGGACCATTTTATGCTCAGTGTTAAGATTAGTGTTAGGGTTAAATTTAGGGTTGGGTTTAGGTTTATGTCTAGGAATAACGTTAGGGTTATCTGAAGAATTAATATTAGTGTTGGTGTTACTGTTAAGTCTAGAGTTACAGTTACAGTTAGTGTTAGATTTGGACTGTGGCCCAGTTTGGGTGAGGGTTAGGTTTGTGTCTAGGGTTATATTTAGGGGTAGGATTAGATTAAGGTTTAATGTTAGAGTTATGTTTAGAGTTACTTGTGGAGTTAGGCTTAGGTTTAGATTTATGTTTAGTGTAAGGGCTACATTCAGGGATGGGGTTAGGGCTAGAATTAGCATTAGGTTTAGGTTTAGTATTGGGTCTAGGGTTTTGTTTACTGTTAGGTTTGCAGTTAGGGTTAGGGCTAGGGTTACATGTAGGGTTAGACTTCGGTTCACTTTTAGGGTTAGGGTTAGCATTAGGGTTAGAATTAGGGTTAGGGTTATGTTAGCGTTAGGTTTAGGGTTAGGATTAGGGATAAAGTTATTAAGATAGGGTTATGTTTGGGTTTAGCTATAGGTTTAGGCATAGGTTCAGGGTTAATTACAGTTAGGTAAAAGCATAGGGTTAAAGGTAGGATTATGGCTAGAATTTCTTGTAGGGTTAGGCCTACTGTATTAGGCCAACTGTTAGGTGTAGCATTAGTATTAGGCTTTGGCCTAGGGTTAGGGACACATATAGGGGTAGGTTTAGGTTTAAGGTTTCTGTTAGGCCCAGTGTTAGAGTCACAGTTCCCTTTAGGGTTAGAGTTAGGTTTAGGTTTTGGTTTAAGATAAAGTTTAGGATTAGCAGTAATATTAGGTTTAGGGTTAGTATTAGGCCAACTGTTAGGTGTAGCATTAGTATTAGGCTTTTATCTAGGGTTAGGGTCATATATAGGGGTAGGTTTAGGGTTAAGGTTCTGTTTAGGGTTAGTGCTATCCTTTGGTTAGAGTCAGCTTTATGACTAGGGGTACTGTTAGGTTTATGGTAATCTCAAAGGGTTATATTAGGGTTAGGGTTAGGGCTAGGTCTTAGGTTAGTTTTGGAGTTATGGTTAAAGTTAGGATTAAGGCTAGTTTTAGGGTTCGTTATAAGGCTAGTGGTAGAATTCACATTCCATGTAGTGTCAGGTCTAATTTTAGGGTTAGGGTCCAATTCGGGTCAGGATTTATATTTAAAATTAAGATTAGAGTTAGGGTTATGTTTAGTGCTAGGATTAGTGTTAGGTTTAGGGTTTAGAATTAGATTTAGGGTTAGGGTTAGTTTTAGGTTTAAGGCTAGGACTAGTGTTAGGGTTAGGATTAGGTTTAGGGATAGGTTAGGGCCACAGTTAGGTTAGGTTTAGGGCTAGGCTACAGTTAGGGTTAGTGTTAGGTTCAGGGTTAATATTAGAGGTACATTTAGGTCTAGGGTTGCATAATTAGCTTAGGCCTAGGATAAGAGTCACATATAGGGGGAGGTTTAGGGGTAGGATTAGGCTTAGGGTAAGGCTAGGCTGTGGTTAGTGTCAGCTTTTTTACTACTCCTAGTCTTAGGGTTAGGTTAAGGACAAAGGGTAATATTAGGGTTAGGTTTAGGGTCAGATCTCAGGTTAGTTTTGGAGTTATGATTAGAGTTAGGATTAAGGCTTGTTTTAGGCTTAGTGTTGGGGCTAGTCCTCAGGTTCGGGTTACCTGTAGCATTAGGTCTAGGCATAGGGTTAGGCTATGTTTTGAGTCATGGTATATATTTAGAATTAAGTTTAGAGTTAGGGTTAGGATTGGTATTAGTGTTATGTTTAATGTTATGTTTAATGTTATGTTGAGTGTTATGTTTACATTAGGGTTTTGGATTAGGTTTAGGGTCAGGGTTAATTTTAGGTTTATGGCTAAGGCTGGTTTTAGGGCAAGGTAAAAATTTAATATTAGGGTTAGTGTTAGGGTTAGTTCTAGAGTTACAGTTAGGGTTAGTGTTAGGTTCTGAACTACAGCTGTGGATAGGCTTAGGGTTTGGGGTTAGTTTTGATTGTAGGGCTATTTTTAGGGTTAGGATTTGATTAAGGTTTAGTGATAGGTTTATGTTTAAGGTTACTTGTAGAGTTAGGCCTATGTGTAGGTTTATGATTAGGGTTAGACCAAGGTTCATGGTTTTGGTCAGTGTTAGAATTAGGGTGAGGTGTAATGTTGGGTCTAGGCTTTAGTTTAGTGATAGGATTGGAGTTAGGGTTAGGGATAAGTTTAAATATAGGCTTACATTTAGGTTTAGGGTTAGGGTTAATATTAGGTTTAAGTTTAGGGTTACTGTTAGGGTTAGGGTTAAGTTTAGGGTTAAGGTTATATTTAGGTTTAGTGTTAGTTTTAGGGTTAGGATTGAGGATAAATTTATGGTTTGGTTTTGGGTTAGGTCTAGGGTCATGGTTAGGGCTAGCATTATGTTAAGGTTTAAGTTTAGGGTTAGGGTTAGGCTTAGGGTTAAGTGTAGGGTTAAGGCTAAGATTACTTGTAGGGTTAGGGTTAAGTTTAGGTTTAGGGTTTGTGTAAGGCCTAGTGTTAGGTTCACGGTTAACTTTCAGGTGTTAGGTTTATGTTTAGTGTTAATCTTAGGTCTAGGATTAGGTGTAGTGTTATGTTTAACGTTAGGATTAGGCCTACCAGTAGGTTTAGGGGTAAGATTGTGCTTAGGCCTCGGGTTAGGTCACATATAGGTGTAGGTTTAATGTTAGGATTAGGTTTAGGGTTAGGGTAAGATCAAAGATAACATTAGGGTTAAGTTTAGGGTTAGGTCTCATTTTCATTTTGGAGTTGTGCTTAGAGTTAAGAGTGAGGCTAGATTTAGGGTTAGTGTTAGAGCTAGTGTAAGAATCCAGGTTATTCAGGTTACGTGTAGAGTTAGGTCTGGAGTGAGATTTAGGGTATGGTTTGGGTCAGGGTTTATATTTAGAATTAATATTAGACTTAAGGCTAGAATTAATATTAGTGTTATATTTATTGCTATGTTTAGTGTTAGGTTTACATTAGGGTTTAAGATTAGGTTTAGGTTTAGGTTTAGTTTTAGGTTTAGGGCTAGTGCTTGCTTTAGGGTTTGCTTTAGTATTAGGGTTAGGGCTACTGTTGGGGTTAGGTTTATGGCTAGGCTAAACTTAGTGTTAGTGTTAGGTTTAGGGTTAGGGCTAGTGTTAGAGTTAGGGTTAGTTCTAGGTTTATATAGAGAGTTACGATTAGCATTAGTGTTAGAGCCAGGATTATGGTTCAGGTTAGGATTAGTGGTAGTTTTAAATTTAGGGTTGGGTTAGATTTATGGCTATGGCTCAGGTTAGGGTTAGCACAAAATCAATTTAGGGTTAGAGTTAGGATTAGGTCTAGAGCTACAGTTAGGATTCATGTTAATTTTCACACTAGGGCTGGGTTTAGGGTTAGGGTTAGGTTTAATATCTCTGGTTGTATTTCAGGTTAGGATAAGATTAAGGTTTAGTAATAGGGCTAGTGTAGGGTTAGGCTTAGGTGTAGGTTTACTTTTAGGGTTAGGGCTAGATGGTGTTGAGGTTAGGGCTGGTGTTAGTTCTGGCCTCCCTCCTGCCTCTCTCTGAAAGAGGGGCTGAGAATGCAGAGGTCTGCCTGAGAGCCCCCAGATCCTGCCTCCATGTGATGGTGAGCTTCACATAATTGTGCCATACCCATCCCCCTATCTGTGATTTCGTGAAGCCCCTTCCAAGGCCCCAGGGAAGATCGGGCTTTGGTAGGCTAATGCTGAGATCCTAGCAGATAACCTGAGAAGGTAGACTGCCTGAGAGTGCCCAGATCCTGCCTCCATGTGGTGAAGGAAGCCTGAGTGTACCTGACTGGAACCTGAGTTGGGCTTCTGTGGGTACTCCAGAATAGCTGATCTAGAGTCGTCAGTTCCCTCCAAACTAGACTTGAACGAACCTGAACCCTGTACCAACCAGCTTTACATAACAAATAAAGAAAGGATCTCAGGACTTAGATAATACAAACAGAAACACACTTCAACTTAATTCCCTCAGAATCATAAACAACAAAAGAAATTCACATGCCAAGATCACAACGAAAGAATAATAAAATTGAAAACCAAAACATTATGTCCCCATCAAACTCCACCAATCCTGTAGAAGAGTTCTACAAGGAGAATCCCCTAGAGATAACTCAGGACACTGAATTTAAAAGACCAATCATAAACATGAACAAGGACTCAACGAATTTAAAGAACACATGAACAAATGAATCAAAGAGCTAAAAGAAGATAGGGATAAAGTTCTGAATGAATTCACAAAAAAAGATAGAAACATTGATGAAAACTCAGGCAGAACTGAAGATGGAAGTACAAAACTCAATAAGCCAACTTGAAACAAGTGGGGAAAGCCTCACCTCTAGAATGAGTGAAACGGGAAACAGAATATTAATACTGGCAGATAAAGTGGAAGAACTGGACCACTCAAAGATTATGGAAATTTTTTTTAAAAACCACAGGAATGGAATATGCAAGAGATGTGGGACACCATGAGAAGACAAAATCTATGGATCATAGGAATAGAGGAAGGACAAGAATTTCAGGTTAATGGTGTTAACCAGATATTAAACAGGATTGTAGAAGAGAATTTCCCAAAATTAAGGAAAGACATCCCCATACAAATACAGGAAGTACATAGAACACCAAATAGACAGGATCAGAAAAGACACTCTGCATGACATATCATAGTAAAAACACTAAATGTACAGAACAAAGAGAGAATACTGAAAGCAGAAAAAGAAGAAAAAAAAACCTAGTCACATACAAAGGAAAACCCATCAGAATTACAGCTGACTTAGCAATGGAAACTATGAAAGCCAAAAGAGCCTGGAGCAAGGTATTTCCAGTTCTATGTGACAATAGATATTAGCTCAGAATGATTTACCCACCAAAAAATGTTTATTATAGTTAAGGGGGAAAGAAAAAGTCTTCCATGACACGAAAAGCCCAAAAGAATACATGTCTGCAAAACCAGCCCTTCAAAGAATACTTAAAGCAATACAGAGAGCAGAGAGAGAAACAACTATACTCCAGGGGCAATGAAAGAAAATAAATAAAGGTATAAAGGAAACACAAAATTGGAGAACACAAACAGCAATGAAAATGACAGCAACCAATACACATTTTTTAATAATAATCTTAAATATCAATGGACTGAGCTCCCCAGTCAACAGACTAAATGAATGGATTAAGAAATATAACCCATCTCTTTGCTGTCTTCAAGAAACCCATCTCACCAACAAGGACAGACAATACCTTAAGGTAAAAAGAAGGAAAAGAATATTACAAGCAAATGGCACTAAGAAACAAGAAGGGGTTGCAATTCTAATATCTGGCAAAATAGACTTCAAAGTAAAATTAATATTTTTTATACATACACGCATACAGATACATCATCCATCCATCCATCTTCATACATACATACACACACATACATATACCCATACATGCATACAGCATACAGACACATCAAAAAGAACATTCAAAATGATCAAGTAGGTTTTATCCCAGAGATGCAAAGATGATAAGGAGGGTCACTTCATTCTGATCAAAGGAAGAGTTAACCAAGAAGATATTACAGTCTTTAACATATATGTACCAAACTCTGGTGCACCAAAATTCATAAAATCAACACTACAGGACTTTCAGACACAGATTAACCCCAACACAGTCATAGTGGGGAACTTCAATACCCTATTGTTTCCATTAGACAGGTCAACTCGAAGAAGAATAAACAGAGAGACCTCTGAATTAAATGATACCATACATCCAATGGATCTAACAGACATCTTTTGAAGATTCCACCCAAGAACCAAAGAACATACTTTCTACTCAGTACCTCATGGAACTTTTTCAAAAATTGATCATATTACTGGGCCACAAAACCAATCTCAACAAATATTAAAAAATTGAAATAATCTCATGCCTTCTATCAGACCATAATGCAATGAAGCTCAAAATCAACACTGGACAAAGCCCTAGTCACTACATGAACTCATGGAGGTTAAACAACACACTCCTAAATAATGAGTGGGTCAAAGGAGAAATTAAGAAAGAAACAAAAGAATTCCTGGAATTAAATGAAAAGGACAATACAACACCACACAACCTCTGGGATACATTATAAGCAGTCCTAAGAGGGAAGTTTATTGCTCTAAGTGCCTACATTAAAAAGTTACAAAGAGCTCTCCTAGCCTGCACTCCCATCCTCAGACCTCTTGGGTTAAGACTATAGTGCAGCCCTCTGCGCCTTGACTCCCTCGGCCTCATTCACCCTTCCATCTCCCCCCCTGTTCTCTACTCCTAGTTTGGGCCCTGCGCCATTCCTAGTCTTTGGGCCCCAGACGCCTGGGGAACCAATACTGCTTCCTGATCCTTTTCACCCAGAACAACTTTGTCCCTTTCTTGGGACCCAGGAGCACTGCTTCTGGGCCTGGCCCGCCCTCACCTCTCTCTGCTTCCCTGGACCTGCACCACCAGCTAACTCTCCTAGCCTGCACTCCCATCCTCAGGCCTCTTGGGGTAAGTCTATAGCACAGCCCTCTGAGCCTTAACTCCCCAAGCCACATTCACCCTTCCATCTCCCCGCTGTTCTCTACTAGTTTGGGCCCTGCACCATTCCTAGTCTTGGGTCCCCAGACACCTGGGAAACCAATACTGCTTCCTGATCTTTTTCACCCAGACCAACTTAGTGCCTTCCCTGGGCCCTAGGAGCACTGCTTCTGGACCTGGCCCTGCCCTCACCTCCCTTTACTTTCCTGATCCTGCAACAACCGCTAGCCTCTTTCTGGGGCTGAAAGCCTCTTTCTGGGGCTCCGAGGCTTACCTTTCCTGTCCCTGATCCTTTGCATCCAGTACAACCCAGCCACTCAATCCACTCCCTGGGAAATACTGGGGCTTATTCCCACCGAATTTGCCTTTGCATCCTTGCGTGGCATGGCCAGGATCA
>NW_008355253.1:4245086-4245747 GCF_000622305.1 Nannospalax galili | reverse complement strand
CAAAGTTCACTAAAAGAAGCAGACCTAAACTTGAAGGCTTGAATCTCACACAAGAATCAGAAACTACAAAAGAAATTCACCTCTCAAAATCACAGAGAAAAAATAATAACATGAAAAACCAAATTAACATATCCCCACCAAATACCAATAGTCTTCTAGAGGAGTACAATGAGAACCCCAAAGAGATAATGCAGGACATGGAACTCAAAAGAACAATTATATACATGATAAAAGATTTCAGTGAATTTAAAGAACACACAAACAAGGTAATCATAGAGCTGAAGGAAGATAGGGATAAACTTCTGAATGAATTCAGAAAAGAGCTAGAAATATTGAAGAATACTCAGGCTGAAATAAAGAACGAAGTGAAACACTCCATAAGCCAATTAGAAACGAGAGAAATCCTCACCAATAGGATGAATGAAATGTAAAACAGAGTATCAAGACTGGAAGATAAAGTGCACGAACTGGACCACTCAAGCAAAGACTATGAAAAATTTAAGAAATCTCAAGAATGGAACATGCAGGAATTGAGTGATACCATAAAAAGATCAAACTTGCGAATCGTACGCATACAGGAAGGAGAAGAATCCCAAGACAATGGCATGGACCAGATCTTCAACAGAATTGTGGAAGAAAATTTCCCAAACTTAAAGAAAGA
>NW_008355253.1:4241840-4242514 GCF_000622305.1 Nannospalax galili | reverse complement strand
CTAGAAATTATTAACACATTCAGTAAATTGGCAGGTTACAAAATTAACCTACAAAAGTCTATAGGAAGAAAGGGGGGGAAGTGGCGACACCTTAAGTGCGAAAACCATGATAGAGGGGGAGACGATACAAGAGAGAAACAATGCCTAGCTAGTCATGAAAACCAAAGGGAACCATATTATTCCTACAACCTACTGACTAATTATACATAACAGATCAAGAAATATATCTCTAGATAAGGTTTATTTGAGACCAACCGGTCATTACCGAAGTTTTATCTGCAGGACACGCAGTAATTAAAAATGCCAGAATGGTGGAACTAACCTTCTTGGATGTTTAACAGATATACCTTCAGATCTATACTAATTGGGTCAGAGGGACACAAAGAACACTTTTTGCTCCTTGCCCTCCTAGGTCGATTAGTTCCCAGGGACTATGAGCATCTCGCAAAATATCCTTTAATGGTGGTGGGTCATTTGACCTCTTGATCAAGGAGGCCAAGGAGACCCCACCAGATGGACTTGAACCAGTGTCCAGTCTATAAAGAGGAGGGTCAACACGGAGGAATCATTTCCTCCATGCTTCCAAGAGAAGCCAACAATGGTCGAGCAGGACCTTTGACTTATCTTCACATAGATGGAACTGGTAAAAGAAAGGAGCCAGGGACTCCTCCCAA
>NW_008355253.1:4241244-4241791 GCF_000622305.1 Nannospalax galili | reverse complement strand
GAACTGAGTTAGATGGATGGGGCGGGGGGCGGGGGGGGGCTTATTTCCCAGACAAACTGACTCCAAGCATGGGTGTGGTGTCCTTCCCTGTGGGGTGCCAGAGGAGGGGAGACTGGACACCAGTGGTCTCAGTGCTCCATAGGTGATGGGCATGGTGGCCCACGCCTTTAATTCTGGCACTCAGGAGACAGAGGCCAGCCTGGTCTAAATAACAAGCTCCAGGCCAGCTGGGGCTACAGGGAGACCCTGTCTCAAAAAAAGAAAAAAATCAATTTCAGCTGATCCTCCTGGATCACGGGACCTCTGGCTGACTAGATTTACCAGAAGGGCAGATAGGGGGGAATGGATGGGGGTGCTGACAGCACAGTGGAGAGTGGCAGGGATGGCAGAGTATGGAGGCTCTAGTGGGAGAAGAAGGCTGTCTATCTTATGAGTTTTATTCATGCTCAGATGCCGAGGAGCTCAGAAGGTGGGCGACTGTGACCAGTGATAGTCATGTATATAGAGATTGGAAATGTATGTGAAAACGTCTCAATGTGAATTACCT
>NW_008355253.1:4211862-4241063 GCF_000622305.1 Nannospalax galili | reverse complement strand
TATCTTAAAATGAAGTGGAGATCTTCTTTAAAGGGTAAAAACTCATCCAAAAAAAATAATAATAAATGAATAAAAAAAAAAGTTACAAAGAGCCCAAATAAATGACCTAACACTGCAACTCAAGACCCTGGAAAGACAAGAAGACATGAAACCCAAACCCAGTAGAAGAGAAGAAATAACAAAAATCAGATCAGAAATAAAAGAAATAAAAACAAAGAAAACAATACAAAGAATCAATGAATTTAAGAGCTGGTTCTCTTAAAAGCTAAACAAGATAGACAGACCCTTAGCCCACTTAACCAAAAAAAAAAGAAAGAAAGAACAAATCCAATTCAACAAAATCAGAGATGAATGGGGAAACATCACAATAGACACCCAAGAGAAAAGAGCCAGTAGCTCCTCCCAAGCCCATGTGAAACCTGAGTAACAGATTCTCAAATGACTTTATATGTAAAAATAAACTGACATATTTGGCCAACACCCAAAAGGAAAGTATATTATCTTGTCATAGATCTATAATAGTAGAAGTGACACTGATGTGACTATGTACTTAAAGCATATAGCGTAGGATAATATGAAGAATTGGCCAACAGATGAGCAACTACATGGTTATAATGAAGGAAAGACATTTTTCCTTGAAGATATAAATATGGGTGATAAACCATCAAGGCACTCCAGGGCTACACAGTAATTAAATTTCGACCCTGTTGCCTGGTAGTATTAATCCTACTGCTTCAGTAGCAGAAAAGCACATCATCAAACTGTCTGAGCATCACTGAATTTTCCAGAAGTGCTTTTTCTCTAGTCCAAGTTGAACTTCTAAATCTTTTCTCTACATGATAAACAAAAATGTATGGATGAAAAATGGTTTTAAGTCTCTTCCCAGTCACCAAGAACATTATCATCTTATCAATAAATCTAGTTCCCCTGTGCTCTGAGGGCTATAGGGACTGATTTATGAATGAACCAGTAATGCATTGATCTTTACTCATTACTTTTTCAATAAGTCTTTTTGGTGAATTATCTAAATGCTATGCCCAGAAAGGCACTTTCTCTGTCTATAACCTGGCTCTGTCTACATTACAGCAGCTAAGATGTGGGAATAATATATGACTGTAGACATTTCTGTCCTTGGAATAAATAATCACCAAATTTCTTTGTACATTTGCCTTATTATTTCTACTCCACTAGTAGATGCTGTAGTTGGTGTCAGAAATCTGAGGTGCTCAATGAATTTTGTATATTTGATTCAATTATTTTACAACATTTTGGTGTAAAGAATTGATACACAAAGACCTGCCAGTTTCGCTGATGTCTTTATAGCTGCATCCTTGTTACTGAGGTAAATTGAATAGGGACATTTTTTCAAAGTAGTTAAAATTAGAGACACTACTACTTCATAAATATGCAAATGAGGTTTGTTGTCCAATCCCAGTGCTTGGAAGACTGAGACAGGAAGATTCCAAAATCCAGGCTAGATTCAGCTGCACAACTAGACCTTGTCTCAAAAAATCAAAAGCAAAACAAAGTAAAAACAACAAAAAAACAACAAACAACCCAAACGGTAAATGCTAATAATGAATTTGGATATACCTTCTAGGAGGTGTATTTGCACCTTGTATTTATTCTGTAGACCCCACTATAGTCTACCTACTGACTCAGTTTGTCCAGACTTTTCTTCAATCTACCACATGGACTCAAATGGACATTATTCTCCTGATATCTATTCCAAATATTAGCTTCTGACCCAAAGACCACCAACTGACTCACTGGCACAGAAGAAATAAAGTAGGCGACGTCTTACCTCTCTGTACACAATTAAAAGAAGATAGAGATAATACTGACACTCCAATACCTTAGGTTCCATCTCCCTCTAACTCCTTGTGATGGCTAATCCTCAGTGTCAACTTCACTGGATCTGGGATTTACTGAATGAGACAGATCTCCTTGATCAGATCATCTGAAGCTGGAAGACACACTCTAAATGTGGGTGTTACCTTCTGATGGCAGCCTGTATAAAAGGCCATGGCAGAGAGGAGCACTTTGCTTTTTGTTGCTTGCCTTCTCAATCGCTGGTGAGTTCATCTTGCTGCTGTAGACTGAAGACTAGCTGATCTTTTGGAATTTATCAGACCTTCAGCACCAGATGGGACTACTGAGACATCCAGCCTCATGGACTGAGCGACTGTGGATTCTCAGCCTCTCCAGTATGGTCCAGCCATTGTTGGACTACTCGGACTCTATCCTGCCAGCTAAGCTCATAAATCTGTGTGTGTGTGTGTGTGTGTATATGCATATTCATTCTACTGGTTCTGTTTCTTTGGAGAACCCTAACTAATAAACACCTGTCATAAATCATTACTTTTTAAAAATACAAACAAAAAGGCTGGGATACTAAGTCCCTTGAGCTGCCATTTTTGCCCTCTCCCCAAATCAAGCCATGCCCACTGCACTCTCTCTTTAGACACAGAGGTGAGAAAAAGGCCATCTTTGTGGGCCTTGCCTCACCCCTGCAGCTGCAGAACAAGGTCATGATCCTACCCAGTGCTTGACTCTATGCTTCTTGGCAAGTATATTAAGCTGGGCCAGGTCATGTGGTGTGAAACACCCCTACCCCAAGGAAACCTGTAAGAGTCAGAAACTCCCTTTTTCCTATGAATTTGAATGCTCTCCTTTCTTCATAGCCCCATCAGGGATGCCTATGGTATAAGGCCATCTCTCCTAACACTCTCTGACTTTACTACCTCATCATAACCACCTATAGCTATGAGTCTAAAACTCTCCTAGTGAAATATTTCTGAATAGTAATTTCATGCCCTGTCCTTTTTATGAGCCTTCAGGGTACTATACATCCTACAGAAGCTTTTCAGAGATTAGTATTTAAATGTTTATCCAAAGACTTAGTAATGTACAAATTTTTTAATCTAAAGTAATCAAACTCTGGGAATTCATCATAAGTAAATAAACAGTGGCTTATATATGAGCAAGTCCAAAAGTGTTCCTCGCACAGCTGTTATTGCCACCAAAAAAGGAAACATTCTACATGAATTTAAAAAGATAGAATTTGTCCCAGGAAACAGAACTGACTGATTCAACATAATACAATATGAATTTTAACAATGAAATAGTATTTATGCTCATACTAAAAACTTTATCAAGAAAATAAACAAGCTAATGAAATTTATTTCTTGAGAATAGACTTATAAGAGTTCTAATAGTCCGTTTGTATTTTCTAAATTTTTCACAATAAATAGGCTTTACTTTTAAAATTCATTAAAAAGGGTTTAAGGACAGGAGAGATAGATCAACAGTTAAAAAGCCTTTCCTGATATTGCAGAGAACCAAAGTTTGGTTCCCAGCACCCTTATCAGGTGGTTCATAATGGCTATACCTAAACTCCAGTTTCAGGATATCTGACACACCCTCTTCTGGCCTCCACAGAAACCTCCACACACATATATAAACTCACACAGACACATGTGCATATACATATTCATAAGTAAAGATAAAAATATATTTTAAATAAAGATTTTAATAAAATTTAGTAATTGAAAAAGAAATACACTACAAAATAACGACTTACTTCAAGTTCTAAGTGTAGTCCACTGCCTACACATTTAAATGTAAATATCATTTTAAATAATATCTCTCAGTTAAAATTTTGATTTTTTAAAAGTTTTCTGACCAAGTATTAACACTTGAATTTTTTTTGGCTTAGTTTGACATCATAGAATTAGTCTTGATTCATTGATGCTTTATTAGTCTGCTTATTTTGTCAGAAAAAGTAGAATGTTATCCAACTTTTAGTAGAAATATCTTATAAATTTGAAGATCTTTTCATCTCATTATTAAAGGTCATGAGACTCAAATTAACCAAGATTCATATAATTCTTTCCTAGGTATATAACTGCGGGGTATTTGCCAGCAGGTATTAAATTCTAGCCATTAAGGATTCCAGAGAGCTCTTTAAATGTGTGAAAATTCCCTATATTTATATTTAAAATGCAAATTTCAGTGACAATTTCATTAATAGCTATAGAGTTAAAAAAAGTGCATTTCTTAATTCATCCTATGTATATGCAAAGTCATGAAAAATAAAAGATGTTATATGCTTTATTTTTATTCAGTATGCATAACCATTTTTATTTATGGCACACAGTACCTCTCGTTTCCAAACATTTCCTAAATCCAAAGAGAAAAGTTAGTTACCTGACCATTACAAAAGAGCCATCTTTAGGGTGAAATATTGATTTATCTCAAATATGAAACACTATGCTGCTTTAAGAAGAAGGAAAGAAATTATGGCTAACCAACTGCAGAAATTTTTAAGACTCTGAAATTATGAGCTTAAATTTCACTTTAGCCCCAACAGTAGTATAATTGGATGTCACACTGGAAATCAGCTATGTGTATGTTCTAGTGCTGAAGGAGGAATGTCATTTGCTGAACAAGTCACTCATAATTTTGAAGTCTCAACAAAGTCAAAAGAGGAATGCAGTCAGACTCACATGTGCTATTCAGTTCTGCACTTTATGGAGGTAAATAAAACCTTCTGACTCCTGAGCTAGGCTTAACTAGAATGATGGACATGTCTTGACCACAAGGAATCATATTAAAGGGAGGAATGATGGTGACAAGGGGTGCTATTTTACCTCTTCCAGGTCAGTGGAGAGTGAGAGTAAGAAAATACATTAAAAAGCTATTGTTAGAAAGAAAATATACCAGCCACACATACCCCGGACCTTCTTTTTCCAAATAAATGACATTTGAGTGCATAATTCCAAAATATTACATATTTCTTAAAGCATTTATGAAGTGTGTGCTTGGCTGCTGATGTTTCTTCTGAAATAGGACCTGCTACCAAGAAGGGTGTACCATGGAGAGCTGGCTAGGGTGTACAATTTGATCAGGGTTAAGCTTATAAAGTAGACAAATTCATACCAAAAATACACACGTAACACTGTTAGTATAACACAGATAAGAAGAATTCCAAATATTTCTAATTTTTGGTACCCTGAGTATCTCAGAAATTGATCATGGAGAGTCTAACCATTCTGTTTATAATGAGGTTAAGAACAAATAACAGATATTCATGCCCTAGCAAGTTAAGAGCTTTATGGTAATACACACAAATTACAATAAAGAAAGTAATAAGTATCTTACAGTCATTAACAGGAATTAGATCTAGCTAGTATTGTAAAATCTCTTAAATATTGGAATCAGAACAGTTACCATCACTCTCGTTTCCCATTCTTCTTGATTTTCACAAAGTGCTTACTGAATTGACATAACAAAAAAACATCAGCTATACAAAGACATACTCTCATTGAAATGAAACACACAAGAAAGGTAAAAAGGGAAAAGTCAAATTAACCCTATTGCAGATATTATCATATATGTAAAATATTCTAGGGTTCCCCCAAAAGATATGCTGATCTCATAGTCATTTTTACTGATTTAGGAGGGTACAAGATCTCATAGTCACTTCTATTGATGTAGGAGGGTACAAAACTAATACATAAATATCAGTATTTTTTTTTGACACACACACACACACACACACACACACACACACACACACACACTATGTCCCCAAAGGGCCTGGTTCCTCCAAGGGGTGGGGCTTGCTGCAGAGAATTGACTGCAGAGAGTTAGCTGAAGTGGAAGGGATTTTTGGCACCATCTTGGAGAGAAACAGCGCAGTCGGGTGTGTGAAAAAAGAATGGCCCACGTATCTTGCCTGCATGGATGTGAGAGAGGGCATTTACTGACCTGGGGTGAGACTGTGGGCCCATGAGGCATGGGGCAAAGCTATGGGAGGAGGGCTGCCGAGCCACAGAGTGGAACAGGGTGTTGGGTGTCTGCCTTTTGTGAAGTATTGGTTGTTTCCCTTTGTAAGTTACTCAATTTCCCCTCCTCAAGATATAAAATGAAAAATTCAGATAAAGATATATTATGTGGTTTGTCTAATGGTGCCCAGAGCAAAAGACCCTGAAGACAGTGAGGGTGGGCCAAACAGAGAGCAGGAAGGAGAAAATTTACGACAAAACTGTCGCAGCTGGCAGGATGATGGCACTAGGAATGACAAACCACCAGAGTTCGGAAACAGCTAGAGAGCTAATGGCAGTGCTGATGTGCATTTTACAATGGATTGTAAAATATGTAACTAAGGGCTGGAGAGATGCCTCAGTGGTTAAGAACACTGACTCTTCTTGCAGAAGACCTGGGTTCAAATCCCAGCATGCACATGACAGCTAACAACTGTCCATAACTCCAGTCCCAGGATATCCAATAGACTCATCTGATCTCCATGGGCATTGCATGACACAAGTACATTTACCTAAATTCAGGCATAACACTCATACACATAATTTTTTTAAAAAAATGTAACTAAAAAATAGCCAGACACACAGAAGTGTGGGCCACAGCTATGCTGTAAATGTGGGGAAACAACCCAGCTGCAGGTATATAAAAATTTTTAAAGGTTATAGGAAGGTGAGAAAAACTTTTACTGGCTTTGGACACAGACAGAAAGCCCAAAGAGTTGTCATGGCCAACTTTCTATAATAAAAGATGTGCCCCAGGCAGGGGAAGCTGAAAAGGCTAGGAAGGGCTTGGCAGATGCAGTTGCAGAGCTTGAGAGAGAAAAAAAATTGGACAACATTTTAACTTGTGTAAGGTCCAAGGACTCAGAGGAAAAGACAGATAATAGTAATAGAGAAGATGACCTAAAAATAAAAGTAGCTAAAGCTGCCCCTCAGATTCAACCATTGATACAAAAAGGAGTAAAAGCTAACAGTGCTGTAGCTCAGAAATACTCCATATTGGAACTGTTAGAACTAGGAAAAACTTATGAGCAAGAAATTAAAGAGCCCCCCACCATGTGGCTCATGAGAGCATGGGATATGGGAGCAGGTAATGTCAGTCTAAGTCCTTCAGAAGCTTTACAGCTGAGTTATATACCCATCCATCCATCCTTGTGATACAGGCTGTTCAACCTAGGCCAATGCAGGGGGAAGCAGTCCTTAATGGGGTGGCTGGTTGAAGGCATTAAAGATACATGCTCATCCCCAAGGGAGACTAGTAAGATTAGCAGGGGCTGGAGGACTATAAAGGAGGGACAGAGAACTAAGTATGCAAAAAGCAACTTAGGTGGACTGAGAGAACTAAGTAAGAGAAAAGCAACATATGGTGTCCAGTTCACTAGGCCAGATAAGACTGTGCTCACTAGAGATATAAAGGAAATCTTAATTCAACAGGGACCTTAAAAATAGTATGGAGCTTTAATGGTTTTGCTAAGCATTTAATGGGACAGGATGTTTGTGAAGTGAGAGGCTTTCACAGATCTAAATAATTCAAACCAGAATGTAAAACGTGTCTGTAGAATAACAGACCACCCTACAATATATATGAAAGAGACAAGATTGAAAAAATCGTCCATTTGGGTTACTTGAAGACAAATGTGGCAAGACTTATGTTGAGCCCAAATTCCCAGAGGAAAAAATTGATAGAAAGCCAAATTTGGTACTAAAAAGTTTCTGGAAGGCTTTAAAACCAGAACAATAGCTTACAGAAGGCATTCAAAGAATAAAAGCTGTCCCAGGGGTGATTAAGAATGCCCAAAGGTTAAATAAGGTGCATTTATCTTCTGATAGATGCTATACTAGGGGTGGAAGAAGTTTTTTCCACCAAGGCTTCCCCCAGCAGCCAGGTACGGTCAATGAAGAAATAACAGATATGGCTACAGTCAGGAGGCAAACCCAGGGCCTGCCTGACTCAGGGAACCAACAGGTGCAGCAGAAACCGTAGAAACCCCTGCCTCCTTAGCCCAGTGCTGGGTCAGGAAACTGGAGCCAAGACCTGTAAGTGTATCAAGAATAAAAGAATACAGACTCCATGTAAAATCCCCCAAGTGCAAAATGACTCCAAAGGGATAAATAAAGTAGTAAATAACTAACCAAATTAATGCCTCATACCCCTGTTATGGTACCAACAAGGATCTATGGAGGAAACAGTTAATACGAATGGATAAAACCTTTCCATACTTTGTGATATTTTTCTACTTCTATGAAGAATATCATTAGAATTTCTATTGCATTGATTCTGTAAGTTATATTTACTAATAGTACCATTTTCACTATATTAATTCTGAACTATGAACATGGGAGGGTCTTTCAGCTTCTAGCATTTTCTTCAATTATGTCCTTAAGAATTTTGTAATTTTCTTTGTAAGAAGTCTTTTTCTTTGTTGGTTAAGTATAATGCTGGAAAATTTTGTTATATTTTGTTGTTGTTTTGATGCGTCTATGAATGGGATTGTATTCTTGAATTCTTCTAACTGTGTTCATTTGTGTGTGTGTGTGTGTGTGCATGTGTGTGTGTTCCACTAAATTTTCTCCTTCCTGCTCTCTATTTGACCCACCCTCACTATCTTCATGGTCTCTTGCTCTGGGAGCTTTTAGACAAACACATAACATGTCTTCATCTGAATTTTTCATTTTATATCCTGGGTAGGGGGAAATGGAGTAACTTAAAAAGGTGAACACCCAGCCCTTGACAAATGTAGACAACCGGTGCCATGTTCTGCTCTGTGACTCAGTGGCCTGCTGTCCCAGATCACACCTGCACCCCAACCATAACCACCATTAGCTTTCACCCATGCCCTGTTGATGGCTGATCCCCTTTTCTCCTCATGTTCAAAATTAAAGCATTTGAAGAAAACATGGGTGAAGTACTTAAAGATATGGGCATGGTGAACAAGGCATGGTGGTACTTACATTAACCCATCATTCCTGTGAGAAGGGCATGAAGATTGCTCTTTGGAGATCAACATGCCTGCATAGCAAGATGGTGATATTATGTCTTAAAAATATATAGGCAAATGATTTTCTGAGTAGGAAAGTCTAATAGTTATAGAAATAATAGCAAGGCTTGAAAGTGAGACTGCATCAAATTGAAAAGCTTTGACACAACAATAAAAAAAATAATTAATTACCACACTGGTTACAAAATGGGAAAAGTGGGAAAATTTTAGTGCTTCATAGTAAGCAAAAAAAAGTCAATATATTATTCCAGCTATTTTATATTCAGGAAAAGGAAAAACTGCAAACTGTTCACATCAAAAAGTTCAGTGAATGCAGGGATTATCAGAAGCTAAGCAGAAAAGAAGGAGGCATGGTTTTAATCGAGGACTTGATATTAACTCCAGCAGAGACTATGTGACAATGACTGGGGGGCCTAAGATGGACAAAGTTCTCTAAAGCCCTGAAATTCCTATCAGCTGGTTCCAGATATCTTTGGGAGGCACATCTCCATCTCTTCCCTTTGTATTTTGGGCAACTTCCGAGCCTTGTTTTCCTTCATTCAGTTTTTAATAATATTAAAGTCATGTTCAGTTTTTTGTCTTCCTATCAAAACACCTTGTTGATTGGTGTATTTTCATTTCCAGAATCATTACATGTGTATTTTCTTTTCCTACAGACACAACATGGAATTGTGGTTAGTATTTCTGTAAATTTCTGTAAACCTCAAAAAAACTACTAGATTTTCATGACTTTTGATTTTGTCATCTGAAAAATAGGAAAATTTGTAAGACCTATCTCCTAGGAACAACAGGCACATTTGTCTTAATGAATTTCTTCTTGTTAAATACTTCAAACATTCCCTGGTACATAGTAGATGCCAGACAAATGTTAGCCATTTTTACACTGTATTGTTTAATTTATTCAATTTAAATTGGAAAGGAAAAGAGGTTAATTTTTAAGACAAAAGCTAAAGTAAGTCATGCTGGCTTTAACTGCTCCATGTAGCTAAGAATGACCATGTACTTTTAATTCCCTGATCCTATTTTCCAAGTACCAGGATTGTAGTTATGTACCACATAGCCTAGTTCATATAGTGTTGGGATTGAACCCAGGAATTTGGATACACTATGGAAGCATTTTATCAAATACCTACATCTGCTGCCCATTAAAATTGAGGTTATAATTCATTGAATGTAGTACTGGGTTTCATGAGGGCATACTAGCATATAATGTTCTTTGCTATGTTCCTTTATTCTCATATTCTCTTTCTTCATCCTGTTAGTCTCCTTGCTTTGTACCTAGACAGTTTCTCTTCTAGTTTCATGTCATATGTATACATATACACACACACTCAAATACACACGTGTCCATGCACACATGCACATACACACTATATAAAATTTGAGAGACAAATTAGAGACGTGATATCTGAGTCTGATTTAAGTCACTTAACATGATAATCTCCAGTTGCAGTCATTTTCCTGGATGAGATCATGCAAATTTTCAAAATTATCATTTTCAAACAAATATTGGAACTGCACGGAGTGGTGCACCCCTATAACCCTAACACTCAGGATGCTGGAGCAGGAAGATCTCAAATTTGGCATTGTTGCACTACATTTTCTTCCCTTTCCCTTCTTGGGAGGCTCCACACATACCCTCCCAAGGTCCCAATGCTCACAGGCATTTTTATGTCATAAGACATTTTTAGTTTGGGCTTTGCATGGTCCGTTATGGTAGGGAGTGAGGGAATGACAAAGCAACCATGCAGAGCCATCCCACCATGGTGGCCATTCCGAACACTTCCACCATTTGGCCTGGCATCCACACACACTTTTTTTTTCCTGTCCTAATCTTGCCATCATGCTAACTCTACTGGTGGCTAGGCTGCAGCCTTCTTCCCAGGGTGCACCGTGCTTCCCCATCGCTCATGCTTTTTGGGGAATAACTGGTTTCTGGGCTACACTCCACCCCTTTCTTCTGTCTCTTAGAATCTTTACACCAATCTTCCACAAGAGTCCTTGAGCCTTGGAGGGGGTGATAGGAAAGGAAGTAGACACATCTTTACAAACATGAATGTAAATGCAAATGCCTAGAAGATATGCCTAGGTGTGTCATATCCATTAAACAATATACTTGCAAAGGCTTCCCTTTCTTGTCACAGGGAGTTGGCCTGGTCTACAGCACCAGATGTGTGTTCCACCTCTAGGAGCAGACCATATCCAATCAGAAATTTGTCAGTTGTAAGTATGTTAGTTGAGCCATTATTGGACTAGCAGGCATTGCTTGGCATGTCCATAGTGGGCAGCATGCAGGGTACATAGTTGAGTACCCATCTACAAAGTGCCTTCTGGCACTATGAAATCCATCCATCCATTGGCATGGTTTTTGGCTTAGTCTTAGCTCCATGTCTTCTTCTCCCGCACTCACATCATGCAGTGTCTTCAGCAACATGACCTTATTGACCTTTCTAGTGTACAACTGGCATTAGTGGCAATAGCCTTGGTGAATTTTAGGACCTCTAGGATCTCTCTCTGACCAATCACTCATACGGGGGCAACCCACCCAAGTACTGTAGTTTTCCTTAAGAGTTGTACAGTCTTGGGAGCCTCTGTTTTTATCTTACCCACCCATGAAACGCCTAAGAATCTTACACCTATAGCTGGCCTTTGTTTCTTCAGGTATCTTTCAAATGGCTTCACATCTGTAAAACATTCAAAGGTTAACATCATATATTAAATCAATCATAGACAAAGTCTATCACAACATAGAAAGGTTTCATCCATTTATATTAATTGTTTTCTCCATAGATCTCTGTTAGGTACGATAGCATGGATAAGAGGCATTAATTTGGTTACTTCCTTACTGTTTTTAGTTATCCCTTTGGAGGCACTCTGCATTCTGGGTATCTTCCATGGAGTCTCTTTATATTCCTTTATCCTTAATATTCTTAGAGGTGTTGGCTCCAGTTTCCTGACCCTGCACCAGGCTAAGGAGGCAGGGAGTTTCTCTTGTACCTGCTGCATTTGTTGGTTCCCAGAGTCAGTCAGGCCTTGGGTCTGCCTCCTGATGGTAGCCATATCTGTAGTCTGTTCATTGACTATACCTGGCTGCTGGAGGAGGCCCTAGTGGGAAAAACTGCCCCCCACCCATGGCATAGCCTTTCTCAGGAGAGAAATGCACCTTATTTATGTTTTGGGGATCATTAACAACTCTAGGACAGTTTTTTATGCTTTGAATGTCTTTTATAAACTGTTCTTCCTGTTTTAAAGCCTTCCAGAAACTCCTTAGTACTGAATTTGGTTTTCTTTCTATTTTTTTCTTTGGGAATTTGGGCTTGACATACTGTAAGGAGTCCGTAAGAGTCTTTGTTGACAACAGGACTCAGGAGTGAAAGTAAAGGCTTACATGAGTGCAGTTGAGTGATAAAAAGTATCGATGCAAGTGGGTGCAGTGCCGTGTGTGATTAGTAATGACATAGATAAGTGATAACCAGCAGATGCAGACATAGCTGGGAGATGGAAGATAAAGACACAAGACTTTATAAAGTGAAAGCAAACCGCAGACAGCAGCACACTCTATCCCGAGATGCTGAGTCGCTGTCTGAAGTGCTGCTCCATCTTCCGATGCCAAAGCCTGAGAGATGGTCACACGTCTGAATTGCTCAGTCTCGACGTGACGCCGCAGAGGATGAAGACGTTGCGAGCCTTACGTGTGCTCACCTCACCACGACTGGACAGGTACCTTGGTGCTTCGACTATTGATAGATTGATAGCCTTAAACCTAGGAATAGTAATAGTTATAATAATTGTGTTAGTATTTGTGTTATAAATAAATCTATTGCATAATCTGACATAATGTTCCAAGACCCGTCATTCTCGTCCTCCTCCGTTTTTGACCTTCACCTCCTGAGGTAGATGCTTGAATCAGTTGGCATAGTTGGCAGTGAAAGCAAACTGAGCATCATCGCCATAAAGGATTAACAAGGACAAAATATTAGACAAGGGAGCCTCGGGAGATGTAAAATATCAGTATAAATAAATATATACAGGGGGGCATTGAGCAGACACCCAGGGAACTCAGACACCTTAAAGTCAACTGCAGGTAACTGCAGGAAGAACAGAAGGTGCTGAGAACTTTGGACAAGGGAACCAGACTTCCAAAACTCCAACCCGTCCTGAGAATACCAACCACCTTGATGCCAACTGCGGCATAAGCTGTAGGAAGAGCAGAAGGTGTTGGGAAAACAGGAGAAATAAGGGAAACATCACCCTCCCTAAAGGTGTGGAGTACCTTATTAAGGGAAGAGTGGGGGAATTTGATAACCCCTTAAAGAAGTACCAGACACCCCAAAGCCAACTGTGGAGAAATCTACAGGAAAAGCCGGGGGGTGTAGAGAAAGTTGCCTGCTCATTTATGCTCCACTGTATAGCTAAAAGAATAGAAAGACAGGCTGACATTAAATTGGAAAAGTTACTCCTAAAAAAGGATACAAGCAAATGGGAATGGTACTGGTCTAAGAAAGAGATAAAGTTATTATACCAAAAAGCATACAAATTGTGGTAAGAAAAATACCTAGGTACGTGTTAAGAGATAATTATTGAACTGAGGGCAAAATGAATCAGCTGGTTAATAAATTCAGAAAGCTAAGACTAACTCCAGTCACTGGCAAGGAACCAATAGATGAGATAGAAGAAAGATGGATGGATACAGCAGAATTAGTTAAGGATAAAGTAGGAATGAAACCTACAACAGTGCACACAACACTTACTACACCAGAAGTAGTACACCATACCATAGACAGAGCAAGCAAAAAGGAAGTACCAGCTCTACTCATGAAAACCCTGCAGGATATAAAGACGGATGTCTGGGCAAAAGGCTAGCCATGAATATAATAAGAGGCCAAAAGGGGGAAAGTAGCGCTACCCCATCTTTTCTGGTCACAACTCAATCTAAGAGAACTCCATTAATTAGAAGAATAGCTGGAAGCCTCAATCCCTTTTCAGGAACCAGCACTCTGCCCTGATTAGTACCTGAAGGCACTACAATAGAGGAAATTAGGCCATATACTCAGCAGGAGATCTCTACTTTAAGACAAGATTATGCCCAGAATGGTGCTACAGACACCGGATACATGGTAAAATTGTGGGAAAAAGGAGTGGACACAATAATGCTAAATGACCAAGAGATGAGAAAATACAAGAATATCATAGAACACAGAGGCACTAGAACATATTCTAGATATAAGTAAGGGTGATACACATCCATTGTTAGATTGGATCATAGCAGCCTGGAGACTGGCTTTTCCCTCACTGGACTTAACACAATTTGAAATGGCAGGATCATTGGATAGATACACTAAAGCTATCAAAACACTCAGGAAATTAGGCATTTTATACTACATATATAACCAGATACCTACACCACAAACTGCACCTCTAACACCACAGTTCAAGAAAATTATAATCAAGGGCACCCCAAAACACATGTGCATGAGCCTTATAGGACCAATACAGAACTGCCACACAATAGCAGATGCAATCAATTTTTTCAAAAGTTTCAGAGAACTTGATGAAGAAAGAGTAGTATCCTTCAACATTAAAACAATACAGAAAAATAGGAGTAGGAATTTTATGAAACCCTTTGAAAAGATAAGACCATTCGGTAATAGAAATACAATGAGAATAAGACCAAGACCACAGAAGAGAACCCCCTTCAACAGAATATGGGGACAAAGACAGAAACCCTTCAACTTGGGAAATAGACCAAGGGCAACATATAATGACGGCTGGCTTACACAAAACCTTTTAAGAATCTTACACACCCAAAATGCAGAAAACATTTTTTAGGACAAAGAGCATACACTGCACCAAAGAAGAGATAAAGACATACTCTCTGGGGATGGACAATGGGGACTGCCAACCCTTTGTCACACTACCAGTAGTATTAAATGTAAATAAAGTTAAGAATGTATAAATGGCTTTTAGATACAGGTAGTCAAATATCTATATTTACTGACTTCTCAGAAAAGTTTAAGACAAAGAAATTTATAAAAATCCAAGGAGTCAATAGTACAGTAACCATACCAATAGTCAATATTAGACTTATGACATATGATAAACCATTTGATGTTGATATGGCATGCTATAATGCACCAACTAATATATTGGGAATAAATGAGATTAGACAATTATTCCCTGAATTTTTAAACATCAAAGGCATAACATATACAATGCAACCTATCAGAAGTGAAAATTACACCTATACAATTACCAAAAACACGACCAAGTTTTACAAATCAATACCCAATAAAAGGAGGCATGGAAGAAATTACAGAAACTATAAAAAACCTATTAAAGGAAGATATTATAGAAAAAACACAATCCTTTAATTACAATAGCCCAGTTTGACCAGTACAGAAGCCAAACAGGAAATGGAGATTTACTGTAGACTATAGAAGAATTAACAAATTTATCCCTAAGTTGCCTGGACAATTGCCAGATATAGAGGATATTTTCCTACATACTAACAATACAGTCCAAAATATTTGGCTACCATTGACCTCTTGGACATGTTCTTTAGTGTACCCTTACATGAGAACTCTAGAGAACCTACTACATTCTCGTGTCAAGGACACCAATATCAATTTAAAAGATTGCCACAGGGTTATCTAAATAGCCCAATCATTGCACACAACATCCTTAATGAAATGCTCAAAGACTTTTCAATGCCAAATAAATCAGAACTAGTCACTTACATAGATGATATACTAATCATGGCAGACGATTTAGGTATGGCAAGGACAACCATACACAACCTTATAACACATTTAACCACAAATGGATGGACAATAAACAAAGAAAAAATAAAAAGACCAGGAACAGATGTAAAATTTCTAGGAGTACACTGGTCCACTGAAGGACCCAAAATACCAGTAGCAGTAATAGACAAATTAAAAAACTTACAGGTTCCAACAAATAAAACTGAAGTACAACATTTAATAGGCTTATTCTCATACTGGAGACAGCATATACCTTACTTAAAAGTTGTTCTACAACCATTGTACAAGACAGTGAAGAAAGCAGAAGATTTTACATGGTCCACAGAACAAGAAGAAGCAGTCAAATTAATATTAGAATATATATCCCATTACAAAGCATTATTCTTTATCGAAGAAGGAAATGAAATTATTATTGATCTTCTATATATGTCAGGATATGGAAATTGGAATATATTTATTACAAGACAAGGGAATCTGTGTCCAGTCGGTTTCTACTGTAGATGCTTCCCATGATCTGAAAATAAATACTCATTGTTTGAACACCAAATATGGATGACACATGAAGCTATACATTCTTTAATAAGAGATAATCCAGTCACCTTACGATCCCATATTCCAATTTTGGATTGGATAAAAGCACCAGGAGAAGCATGGGCTGGACTACGCATGGAAGGTAAAATGCTGATGTGGAAATTATTCTTGTCAGACTTCCTTAGGCAGAACTCAGTGTCAGCAAAGGGGTCGGTACCAAAGATCTCGGAGTTGATACTACAGTCCGATAGCCCCATGACTCCACAAGGAATGATATTCCATAAGAACACCCCTCCCCAGAAACAGGTACCAATGGGGCATTGGGGGACACAGGAGTTCTCCCCCTCCTTGGAAAATACATGGTTTAGAGATGGATCAGCAACCACAAGTAACAATAAGGTATACTGGAAAGCAGCGACTTACAGACCAGGGGATGGAATGATATTAACTGACCAAGGGACAGATAAATCAGCACAGCACACAGAAGTAATAGCAGCAATGATAGCAGCTAAACAAACAGAAAAGGAAAGTTTAAATATACTATATATATTCACAGATTCATGGTGTGTTGCCAACAGAATAGCAATATGGTCAGGGAAATGGAGAAATCAAGAATGGAAACTTAATGGTAGAGATATATGGAACAAGGAAGCATGTAAAGAGTTGGATAGGATATCTAAAAAGGTAAAAATTATAGTCTTCCATGTAGATGCTCACACAGGAAAGACCGGTGACATGCATAAATATAATGACAAAGTAGACAAACTAGCTGCAGCAGGAACTAAAATTAAAGGAGAATGGCAGATAGTAAATAACAAAGATGATAAAAATTAGATTAAAGTGCACTTGGAAATTAGAAAACAGAAATAAGATTACCCCAATCTTGGTAGAAGAAATTAAGACCCTACATAAAGATTTAGGACATATTGGTACACATGCACTAAAACAATGGTTTGACAAGCGAAATCTTAAAGTGACTTGGCATCAGATAAAACAAGCTATTTCCACTTGCAAGGAATGCCCATCAGAAACCTTGAGATTCAGACATAACTATCATGGACATATTGGACACGGTGCAAAATTCAATTATACTATACAAATAGATTGGTTTGGACCTTTAGCCCAATTCCAAAATTAATATGCCTGTACAATGGTAGATGTGGTGGCAGGTTTGGGATATGCTAGAGCATTTAAAAGGCCAAATCAGATGGGAACCATGAACACACTATGGACTTGCTGTGTATTACATGGGACACCCACAATCATACAATCAGACCAAGGCACACACTTCACTGGACATAGGGTAAAATACTTTGAACAACACTGGACATGATGTGGGATTACCACATGGCATACAATCCAACTTTAGCAGGAGCCATAGAAAGGTGGAATGGAATGCTAAAACAAAAATTGAAGCATTTCCCAGAAAAAGATTTAGAGACGGCATTGAATCAAGCTATATTTGAGCTAAATGGATGCCCGCAGCAATTAAGGGATTCACCATTACAGGAAATGACCAGAGGCCGATGGACCCTGGAATATCCAGAGGTAATGGATAAACCCCTAATTAGAAATTACACTTGTGTTCACAGGGATAAAAAGGACAATTCGATATGACAGGCAGAAATAAAAGCACAAGGACAAGGAAACACAGCCTGGATAACCCAAGGTAAAGGCGACCTGAGGTTGTCAAAATTAGAAGATTTAGCATAAATGTGTTGGAAAGGATCACACAACAAAATCATATACAGGGCTTTATGGTTAATACTACTAGCCATATACATAATCCTACCAATCGTAGACCACTGGCAAGGATTGTGCAGGAAGATTTATGTAAGCCAACACACAGGGGACACAAACAATACAACACCCCACCCCTTGAAATACATATTCAATTTCACATTCTGCTGGCCGCACCTAATACCCAAATAATAAGAAATTATGAGCTACCATATAGGACTTGTCCTAAACATGACACCAGGCGCAGCTTTATTTATAGCAACATGCTGCGCATATTATTTTTATATGCTTATTGCTTCAAACAGCAAGGGCAGAAGAGAAACAAGAAATTACAATCCCACCCACAACAATACCCCCCAAACAAATTAAATGGGCCAGAAATAATTACAACTTACAAGCATTTGATAAAACCCTGGAAGGATGGCTACCAATGTTCTGGTCTGCTGAAAGATGGAAAACTCACTATTTTCTATCATCATACATTTTCTGGCAAAAATATGCTTACTGTATGAACTATGGATGGTTTCCAGGATGCGAACAATTTAGAACACAAACAGAACAATACAATCCTTTAAGAAGATACACATTGGATATGAATTATAATGAAACCAATATAGAGGGACAAAACCCATTAAAATGCCATTTAATGGAACTTTGGACTAACACCACAGATACATATGCCATAGTATCAAATCATTGGAGTAGACCTTCCAACATTAGAATTAATACACTTAAAGTAAATGGGAAATACCGTACAACAACCTTAGGCTTAGAATACCAACCAGTGAACTACTGCAGTTTAACTTTAAATGCATCATTTGTAAGAAAATTTTATGCACCATTAATTGCACAATCCTTGGAGGAGATAGGATACCAATATAATAAAAATTCACAGACATGGGAGGAACAAGACTACAATTATGATTATTACTCTGAGGATTATTACAAGAACACAGAGTCCACAGGATCACACCCACACCTACACCTAACCCATGTAATATATCATTATGGGCTAAAGGCACAGAGTGGTGAAACTGTCCACATTTTGATCCAACACCCCACTTGGTCAAAGGAGGGTATATTCCCTTACCAAAACCATGGGGAAATAAATGTCCGAATAATCTATGGGACACCCACATGAACAAGGAAATAGCAAACCATATGTTACGGGTAGCTGAATTTCCAAACTTACTATTATGGGAGAATTAAACATTTGGGAGCCAAAACAGGGACACCTAGTACAGAATGCAACAAAATGACTTGGAATGATACAAAGTTATTATTACAATTGGGAGTTGAACACTGGATATACCCAATAGTGCTGACAGACCCACTAATACAACCATGGCCTTTAATGAAATATGATCTTGCTAGCATCCCAGACTGTACTCACAACTTAAGAACACACCAGTGTTATTTAGCCATGGTAGCAAAGACACAACATCCAAACATATCTGACATTGTATATGCATGCATAAATTATAAAATAATACAAAGAAGTAGTACTTTACTAACTGCTAATGCTACAACAAATGATACTTACTGGGGACTGATCTACACCCAGTATGACACTCAACAACTGAACTCACTCGGTCTTACTAAAGTAAAGAATACATCCCTATATGCAGTACACAATGCCTTTTCTGATTTACCTGGCAAAGGTGCATGGTTAGGATTTTGGGGAAAGACTAATATGAACCTTTCGGACCCACACAAACTCTTTTTAGCCTTTCACCTAAAGAAGTGAATCCCCATAGTACTACTAGAAGACTCAGATGGTTTGGAAATGGTAAAACTTGAACACAGGGAAGATATGGTATGCAACCAATCACTAAAATATAATATCATAGGTATCAATAATACATGCTTTTACAATGTAACTGATTTAGGAATACAAGACTCATCTTTCATATTTATTGACGGTAAAAAAGCAATGAACAGATCATGCAACTGTAAGACAGAGATGGATAACAAATGCAAAAGGAACTTTTCATTCCATAAACCACCCGAGAGACATTGAAGTACATAGGAGAAACAGAATTACACGAAACACAACCAGATATGTGCTATTTCCATAACAATACCACCGATTACCCAGTCCCATGGGCTATATGGTGGATAAATAACACAAGAAACCTTACAATGGGTCCAAATAAATTTATACCAGAAAAGATACCATACAATTTTACAGGAATTATAAGTATAATATGACCTCTAATAATCCAGACAAAGGAAGAAGGCTTCATAACACCAGAAACAGTAACATACCAGTATAATATATCTTTCTCTAGAACGGCACAATGGTTTAAAGAAATGAATGCAACATATACCAATGTCAGATGCCTTAGACATCATGGATTACCCTATTATTTCTACTTTTACCTACCAAACCCACAACATATGGGATGAGGACTGTCCAAATGGACAGCTCATAGACCTAAAGGAGAACTTAAATCACATACGTCAAATTGGGATACTATATACCACCTACCAATAAGTAGATCTGATTTTTACTTAGATGAACATAGCACCACGCCAGCAATAACAGACAGAGGTGGTATGAAATTAAATGACAATTCATAATTAACAATTTTATACAGCACACTACCCCAGAGCAATTCTAAACCCACCCATGACAGAAGATAACCAACCAGCAATACCACAGGTACACACTGCACCATTTTTAATACCAGATTTAACTACATCAGCTACAGTAATCCTACACCCCAACATTAGAATGGTAGAATTAAAAATAGATATGACTGTATGGAAACCTCCAGTAGAATATTGTAAATACAAAGTATATACAGACTTACAATACACCTCACCTCTACATGTTGGAAAGAGGAAACTACAATTCATAGCAGTAAGAGCACTGGCAGTAGGAGCAGTATTAGGAGAATTAATGGGAGGTGGAGTAGCAACAGCAATTGTGCAACCTGTTAAAACAGAAATTGCACATATTCAACAAGTAAATGCTAAAACAGCAGAACCAATAGCAGCAGTCTCAAATGGCTTAGATGCCCTACATGTATTAAGAAACCACATGAATGCAGAAACTAGAATGATGCAAGAAATGTGTAAAACACAGTTTAATAAAACTATACAATTAATACAGACAAATCATAACTTACTACTTTGCCATATGTATGAGAATAACTTACAGAAAATACAAGATGAGTTAAACACCCTTTTTCTGACAGGAATAGGGAGACATACACAAGATTTTCAATCATTACTAAATCCTCAAAAAGAATCCTTTCATGAGGATGGATACTGCGAACTACACCTTTAACAAGTATTCTTAAAGAATGCATATCCAGCATACCCAACACGAGCAGTTCCACAGCCCTTCAGAGTTGAATATAAAAATCGAACACAATGGATTACAGCAACATAACCCTTTCTATGGATATCACTAAACAATACACCAGCATGTATACCCATAGAAGACACACTACATTAGGGAATAACATGTACATTTATACACATATACCAAAATACTCTGTGGAAGAATCAGCAGCAACATATACTAGAATGAGAGAAGGCATCGAAAATACAGGAGATTACACTTTCTTATACTGCACTAACAAACCAGATAATATTTCATGTCTTAATCTGAATGAAACAACCTTTGATTTTGATAATATAACAATACCAATTACAAAACCAGGATGTTACATGATTACTAATACATCACTAATATACACTAGATTGGGAAAAAGAATAAATACACTTACATAAGAAAGAAAACTAACAACACCCCACAGTTCGATTTTTCTACAGAAAAACACTTTAATGAATTCCATACGTGATTAATGGAAATAGAACAAATTGCAATACATAATGAAGTATAGTTAAAATCAATTCATGACAAAATGCAGAAACAGGAGATTAGTTTCACAAAATCCAGAACTGAAGTTCATGGCCTGGCAATGCTATTAAGATCTAACACATACATAAACAAGGACTGGTCAAAAAGAATGCACAGATGTAGTTCTGGGGACTACATGGCTAGACTAGTGAGATTTGATGTCATATGCACAAATCTCAATATATAACTGGTGGCATTGGTTCAAAGAAACTTTTCGGATTGCTATGATAATACTTCTAACATTAACAGCTGTCAGAATAACATTGTGTTGCAGGCAACAAAGTAAAAGACTACTAGGAACCATCACCAGAAGATGACCACTCAAGGACCTTCAAGAAGACCAAATGACTTATTGGTCAGAGATGCACCAAGATACTTTTTCTCTTATTGTTATTCTAGACACTTTGGACCTATTTGTGATGTATTCAATAGAATGAATATTGTAGGAATGAGTATAGAAAATTGTGCATTTTGTCAGAATAAAATGAAAATGTTTTGGATAGGAGGACCACCTGAACTAGACCTCCTACCCCAATTGATATACCATATTTGCATACATCCTTTCACACCAACCATTAGAAGTAATATAGAAATGACCAATCGTGTTGCATTTATGTAAAAACCTATTGTCATATAACCCACAACAATGTATTGACTTACTATACGGTGACTTCTTTGGAAGACCATGTGTAGCTAATTCAAAACCCTATAGTTTAGAATCCTATGCAACTAGAATACTATGTAGAGAATTTATTGAAGAAGCATGTTTTCAATTAAGTTGTTTTAAGAATTGGTTCACCTTTTATAGACACTTTAGAACTAGGAAACGATTTAGGAGACGACCTGCATTTGCTAATGCAGAATATTCGTATTTGATGTTCAGAGATACTTTCTCCTAGGACACATTACATGTAAATCCCCAGTTTGCATACCTACAACAATACCTTTCATGTTGACCTCATTTCAGGTATCAGGGGATGGAATGTAAGGAGCCTGTAAGAGTCTTTGTTGACAACAGGACTCAGGAGTGAAAGTAAAGGCTTACATGAGTGCAGTCGAGTGATAAAAAGGATCGACGCAAGTGGGTGCAGTGCTGTGTGTGGTTAGTAATGACAGAGATAAGTGATAACCAGCTGGCGGACGCAGACACAGCTGGGAGACGGAAGATAAAGACACAAGACTTTATAAAATGAAAGCAAACCACAGACAGCAGTGCACTCTATCCCGAGATGCTGAGTTGCTGTCCGAAGTGCTGCTCCATCTTCCGACGCCAAAGCATGAGAGACGGTCGCACGTCTGAATTGCTCAATCTCGACATGACGCAGAGGATGAAGACGTCTCGAGCCTTACCTGCGCTCACCTCGCCACGACTGGACAGGTACCTTGGAGCTTTGACTATTGATAGATTGATGGCCGAAAGCCTAGGAATAGTAATAGTTGTAATAATTGTGTTAGTATTTGTGTAATAAATAAATCTATCGCATAATCTGACATAACGCTCCAAGACCCATCATTCTCATCCTCCTTCGTTGGTGACCTTGACCTCCTGAGGTAGATGCTCGAAACACATAAGTCTTGCCACATTTGTCTTTGAGTAACCCAAACTGACCATTTCTTCTGTCTGGTCCTTTTAATATTTCTTATAGGGTGTTCTGTTATTCTACAGATACCTTTTACATGCTGGTCAGAGTCACTTAGATCTGCTAAAGCATCTCACTTTACAAAGATCTTTTCCCATTAAAGGACTTAGCACAACCATTAAAGCTCTATATCTTTCTTGAGGAACCAGTTGAGATAAGCTTTACTTTACGTCTCTGGTGAACACAGTTTTATCTGGCCCAGTGAATTGGGTATCGTATATTGCTTTTCTCATACCTAGTTCTCTCAGTAATGCCCGTCTCTCCTTTATAGTTCTCCAGCCCCTTTTAATTATGGGAGCTTCCATTGGCGGTACCCATGTATCTTTGATACCTTGCACCAGCCATGCCATTAAGGATTGTTCCTCCCTTCCTTGGCCTCAGTTGAACAACTTATGTTGCAAAGATGGATAGGTGGTTATATAACTCAGCTGTGAAGCTTCTGAAGGACTTTGGCTGACATTACTTGCTCCCATATCCCATACCATCATGAGGGACATGGTGAGGGGCTCTTTGATTATTTGCTTGTAAGTCTTTCCTCGTTTTAACAGCTCCAGTGTGGAGCATTTCCTAGTTACAGTACTGTTAGCTTCTTTTTCTTTTTGTATCAAAGGTTGAATCTGAGGAGCAGCTTTAGCTTTTATTTTTAAGTCGTTTCTTTTTTCATTATTATCTGTCTTTTTTCTTGAGTCCTTGGACTCCTTGTTTCCTACCCTTACACAAGTTAATATGTCCCTTTTTTTCTCTCTCTCTCTCAAGCTCTGAGACTGAAACTGAATCCTCCAGTACCTCCCTTGGCTCTTCATCTTCTTCTGCCTCCGGCAAATCTTTTATTATACAAAGTGGCCACACACCCTCACTGGGTCTTTGCTTGTGTCCAAGGCCTGTAAAAGTTTTTTCTAATCTTTCTATAACCTTTAAAGAATCTTTACATACCAGCAACTGGGCTAGTTTCCCACATTTACCATTACACCATTTTCCCAGGCCCAAGTCCCCATGTTTTTCCAGGACTCCTGGGGTTCCTCTCTCCTGCCTGCTACACCAATTTGTTGCACTAAATTTTCTTCCCTTTTCCCTTCTTGGGAGGCTCTGTGCATGACCTCCAAAGGCCCCAAGGCTCAAAGAGTAACATAAGACATTTTTAGTTTGGGTTTCGCATCGTCCTTTGTGGTAGGGAGTGAGGGGATGACTTACAAAGAAACCATACAGTGCCATGCCTCACCCTGACTGAGCTGATTGCTTCTGTGCACCGCCCACTGTCTCCATTACCTTTCACCTGCACTCTGTGAGCCTGCCATCTGATCCCAGGTGTGTAGATGCCCCATCTCACTTCCACCCTTGCAGGATGCCTCCCCCCCAATTTGTCCCAGTGGCCACACACACTTTCTTTTTCCTGTTCCAATTGCGCAGCCATGCTAACTCTGCCAGCAGCTAGGCTCCACCCTTCTTCCCAGGGTGCTCTGAGCTCACCTGTTGCTCATGCTTTTCTGAGGAACAAGTGGTTTCTGGGCTACAGGCATCAATCTGGACTATATAATAAAGCAAATTAATTAATTATTAAATATGGGGAAAAGAATCATTTGAATTTAAACATGCAACATGAGTCTCTGTGACTTTATTGCTCAGTAGTAAGAAATGAATTGCTAGCTTATTTGATGGTGGTTTAGGAAATGAATTTTGTAATGAATTTCCAAGAGGATCTTGTAACAAGCTTTTTCTTTTTAAATAGACACTTCATTAGTTTCCCTGTATTGATTCTAAGATTTAAACCTTGAGGTTCATAGACAACTTTAACAAAAACTTAACTTCACTTCTTTACTATTTACCTTAACTTGGTTAAAATCTTGCACTTGTTTAAAAAGTCTTAGTCTGTTTGCAGATCAAGCTGCCTGCTGCTTATTGAGTAATTCTACAATAGCAATCACTGCAACTCAGGACCATACAGGGGATTGTTTATTTTATGAAATATTAATAAGGTCATTGCTTTTATTTTTCCTTCAGAACATGTTTAATTATAATTAGGCCACATAAGAATAAACCCCAGCATGTATTGCCATTATTTTTTTTAAAAAATAGATATTTAAATATTTTTAACATTTCAGTATGCTCAAAATGTTCTCAGTCTAATGAGATACAGTTTTTAAGTAATATAAATTAATTATATTACTTTTTAAATTCATTTAAAAAAATTTGGCTGGAATTAGGGTTCCAAACAGCAGCAGTTTCCCCCCCTCCCCAACAGAGACCTCACCTTGACCTTTGAAGTCAAGGAAGGGAAACAAACTCTGCTGAGAAGCAGCCTGCCTTTCCTCTGACCTCCAAAGATAGGATAAGCAGATTCTACCTGATAACCAGAGATTTTAGAAGCTGTTTTTCTCTTAAGAGGGAAAAAGTAAACACTTCCAGACCCTAATCCTACCTGCTTTTCCTGCTTCCCCCTCCCTGATTTCTCCCTCAAACATTCCCCCTTCTATACCCTAAAGCCCCCATATATAAAGTCCCAGCTCACAGCCCGTGGGCTGACATCTTTCCCTGACATCTTTCCCTTCCCTTCCTTTCCTTTCCCTGACATCTTTCCCTTCCCTTCCCTGACATCTTTCCCTTCCCAGAGAGAAAGGTGCCCCATGTGAAATAAATCTGTATCCCACTGAGAATTCCATCTGTGCCTCGGTGCCTCCTCCATCCACTCGTGCTCTCCACCGCACGCTCTCTCCAACATTTTAACCTATCGGCTGGTATTTAAACTCAGCAAACCTGTATAAAACACTCCTTCTTCAAATAGCTCCTTCAATAACTAGGAAGTTCTTTGGCCAAAGAGAAGAAAATGTCAGAATGTCTTTGGTGGTCAGTATTATTTCAGAGAAAAGTTGTTATGTTTAAATCATATTTAATTTAAACTCAAGATTTGGACACTGTACTCGTTTTGATTTTGTTGTTATGATAAAACACTCTGGCCTAAAGCAACACAGAGAAAGAAAGGGTTTAGTTGCCTTATTAACTCAGGTGCAATCTGTTATTTAGAGGAAGTCAAGGCAGTAACTCAAGCAGCTAGTCATATCACATCCACCACAATCAAAAGCAAAGAGAAAGAAATAGTTCCTTGCAAGTTGTCTACTGCTAGCTCTCTCCTTTCCTGTACAGTTCAGGTCCCATCCATGAAGTGGTGCCACCCATAGCATCTACATGTGAATAAAATCAAAGAGGAGAGGGGCATACAAGAAATGGGTAAGGTGCTCCCATTCTCAGCTTGTTTTTTTTTTTTTAAATAGGAGCATTATGGAATACTTCTACTCTAAGTAGCAGAAGCAGCAATACCCATTCAACTCATCACAAAATGAGCCTACTTTCTAAAGGTGGTCTCCATCAGAATAGCATTAAATCACTAAATGTTCCAGTAAGAGAAATTTCTCAAACAAGAAGCCTATACAATTGAAATTCTGCCTACACAACTAAAAAGGGATGATTGGAAGCTGATATCTACCAAGTACCACAACCACAGAGCCATACAGTGTTCTCTAAATAAGAAAACTAATGATAATGAAACTAATTTTATCACCTCACCCAGAAAAGGAAGATTTTCTATAAACTTTTACTATTAGCAGCTAGGATATTCAGACCCTATTTACCACGAAGAGATAAGCACAATGAGGAAGGTGGCTTTTAATACACTGCATGGAATGTGGAAATTAAGCTAGACAGAACAGAGTTCCAGTATAACAGCATTTATAAGAGGCAATTTTATAGGTAAGGTTGCAACTCAATTTCATATCCCTGTTTCACTTCCTCATAAAAAATTGCTGGAAGCCAGGTGTGGTAGTGCACGCCTTTTATCCCAGCATTTGGGAGGCAGAGGCAGGCGGATCTCTGTGAGTTCAAGGCCAGCCTGGTCTACATAGTGAGTTCCAGGACAGCTGGAGTGACAGGGAGACCCTGTCTCCAAAAGACCAAAAAATAAAAATAAAATAAATAAACAAACAAAAATAAATAAACTTGCTGGAAAGTTCCTTGCCATTAAAACATTCCATACTCTGTCTCTAAGTAAATATGAACAATAAACAGGGAATGTTTTCTGATTTTAATAAAGAATTTTTTTCTTTCCATTTCTCCAAGGACATTCCTAACACATAGACATGTAGACGAATATGGTGAACAGTGACAATTTAAGATACATGAATCTTCTAATTAAATTTCAAATTTTTATCATGGACTCTTCACCTTCCAAAGAATCTGAAATGCAGAGAAGTTAAAAACTAATGATGCATTTCTTAAAAGAAATTTATGTTTTCAAAACAGGCTTTAGAGAACCCAAATTTGACTAGAAAACACTAAGCTAGCTTGGATCATAGTGAATATACTACTGAAACAGCACAAAAGTCATAATCTTTTTCTCCCTTTGGGTATTTTTAAATTTTCTGCTTACTAAGGGCATTTTGATATCTTGAAATATTTTTCTCTGTGCTAGCCATCTGAGAGATAGAAAATGACTCAGCCAGGATCATGACTGACACACAAACTATCAAACTAGCTCTCCCTCCTCCAGCCGGCAGAGGGGACAATCTTCAACAAACCACAGACTCATTCAGCACAGACTGGGTCCCATATAACTACAGATGACCCCCATTGCACAGTGCTCACCAAGTTATTTAAATAGGCATTCCTTAATTGTTCATACTCTCGTCCTTGCCTTTCCCAAAGAAATCCCAACCAAGTCAGTGGGCTAACCCATCTCCTCACTCCTGTCTTCTACTCCTGCCAAACCTGATGCTTTTCCATGTGGTTCATGTAGCATGTTCTGCTTCCTGTTCAAGGACCTGTGAGCTTAATAAACTCATTCTTCTTCCTCTAAACCTTTCTAGTCTCCTCTCCTAGCTATGCCTGTTAGATCATAATACAAATTAGCAAATATTACTCTCCTTCCCAAGTGTCATGTATCATTCCCTTACCTGAAATGTATAGTTGAAACTGATCAATAAACTAAAGAAATATTTAGCTCTGACTCCATTATCAATATCACTCTCCCTTTTAGAAACTGTTGTCACACGTCATCTTCCTTGGGAGAAAATTTCATCTCTCCAGGGACCAAAGCACACCTACCAAAGAGTGGTAGGAAATATATGGATGTAGTAACTTTGGGAGTGAGAATAGGAAAGGTAACACATTGGTGATCATACAAACTTTGTCAGCCGTATACAAAAACAATGAATTACACTGTCCAAAATGCCCACAGAACCTCCTTGAGAAGATAGAGCAGTGAGATCATACTGTGCAATACAAAACAGAAAGGCCAGAAGGTTCCAGGTTCTAAACTCCTCAAGGAAATGTGTTCCCACACATGCATGCTCCAAATGAATATACCAAGAAAAAACAATTTTTGAGATTAATTATTCTGTTTCTAAGGGTCATTCCTAGGAAGGAAGATGTTTGACATCTAAATCTGTCACTTTGAGTCCCCATTGATTGGACTGACAGAGCACAAAGTTGGCACTGGATATAGGAAAGAGAATTGGCATGTAGCAGTCAGGAAAATGAAGATACACAGTACTGTGTACATAAGAATTGTGGGAAGCGAGCACAGCTGAGTCAGCCAGATGGCGCCCTGGCTGGCTGCCAAACCTTGTGCTGTTTACTCCAACTCTTGGCTGATTGCCAAGGCTCGCGATTCCCGCTTGTTTATCAAAAGTATAAGCCAACACAGGTGCTGCCAGCCTAACGATCTTGCTACATGCCTATGAGCTACACTCTGCCTGGCCGCTGCACGTGTGTAGCCCTGATTGATACCGGCTGGGGGGAGGGCTGTTGGAAATGCTATATAAAGAGCTGAAGTGTGTAATAGA
>NW_008355253.1:4186566-4209007 GCF_000622305.1 Nannospalax galili | reverse complement strand
CTGAAAGTAAAGTAACTGTCGATCAAGATTGCTACATCTACCAAAGTTATCTCTAAAAATTGATGGAGAATTAATATTTCAAGACAAGCATAAGTTAAGTGATTTGTCACCACTAAGCCAGTACCTCAGAAATTTCTTAGAGAGTTACTATGGAAGAAGAAAGACAGTTTCATTCATAAGAACACAGGAAAGAATATATTTCTTGAACAAAACAAATGATCAGAAGAGAGCCAAATGGAATCAGTCATGCCCAACCTAGCAGCCAGCAAACCCTTAATACTAACATGGGAAGAAGCAAAAAACAAGCAAGAATCCAGCCAACCAGATGAACAATCAATAAACCATAGGAAATAGAGAACCCCTCTCAAAAGCCACCTTTAACACAAATGGCCTTAATTTACCAATTACTAGAGACAGACTGATTAGATCTAAAAACGTGATCCAGGACAATGGAGATGGCTCAGTGGGTAAAGATGCTTGTTGCCAAGCCTGATGACCTGAGTTTGATACATAAAATCCATGTAAAGGTAGAAGTAGAAAACTGACTCCATAAAGTTCTTCTCCAACCCCACACCTTGGCAATGTCCTCCCCACTCCCATTATGCACATACACACACACCATCAATTTTTTAAAACACTTTAAATCTGTTAAAAAAATTCTACAAATATAAAATCTGGCAGCACAAGCCCAATCTCTAGCCACTCATTTCCTTTTCAGAAAGCGATCCACGAACCTAAACACTTCTAGTTCTGAAGCAGAGGTCTTTACCTGTCCCATAAAAGCTTTTGCAGGTTTGGCATGGCCTGCTGCTGCCTGAGAAAGGCCTCTGCCGCCTTCCTGGAGAGGTCGTCCTTCCACTTGAGGGCACCTGGAAGACACCAGTCACACCTGCTCACCTGTCCTCCCTGCCACAAGCCCCAAAGCTCATCCGTCCTAAGACCCCATCATATCACATTTAAGTAGTTAGCAAATCCCTAAACATCCCCATAGCAACACTTCGCATGTCAAATGTATATAACCAGCTACTTTGATTTAAGCATGCCTAGCCTTTCTGTGGCATATTTACCAGACGTTTCTGTGGGGCAGCTTTCTTCCTTGTGATCCTCTTCCTCTTTGAGTAAATCTTCAATGTCACTGTGTGGGAAGCGAGCACAGCTGAGTCAGCCAGATGGCGCCCTGGCTGGCTGCCAAACCTTGTGCTGTTTACTCCAACTCTTGGCTGATTGCCAAGGCTCGTGATTCCCGCTTGCTTACTCCAAAGTATGGAGAGGCCAAACAGGTGCTGCCAGCCTGGTGATCTTGCTACATGCCTATGAGCTACACTCTGCCTGGCCGCTGCACGTGTGTAGCCCTGATTGATACCGGCTGGGGGGAGGGCTGTTGGAATACGCTATATAAAGAGCTGAAGTGTGTAATAGTAAGGACACAGCATCATAAGGACACAGCATCATGAGAGGGACCAGCATCATAGTGAGCCAGCATCATAGTGAAGAGAATACGAGAGAATAAAGGAGAAAGAGAAACAGAAGCTTGAACCTCACCTTGGTGTCTGTGTCGTCTTTCCTGGACTCTGCTGGACAGAGTCCCGGCTCGCGACAAGAATAACTTTAGGGACAGTTTGTAGGAATGGACTTTAAAAAATGGACAGAATCTGGACTGATGACTTTTTTACTTCTTTCTGTTTTTAAATTTAATAAACACATGATTAGAAGAAGCCTTTCATTACAGCTTTAACATACTCAATAACAATTTCCAGAGCAAAGATACATCTTTTCAAAAGTGGCTGTAAATTTTTAGGTTCACAGTTGAATTAATACAGTTATACAATATTGAACTCAGTATAAACTCTGTAAGACATAAAATTGAATGAGTTTTTAACCTTTAAAAAAGAGCTCCATTTCATTTTAAAATATACTGTTTACTACAGAAAGATTCATTTTTAGTGCTACTAATGCTTAGATGTTTGCACATGTGTCTCTGATCTCTATGTATCTGATTATTATTCGTCACAGATGGTTACACTTGGATCCTGGGCACCTGAGTATGGATATGAAGTCATCAGGTAATGATGGTAATTTTTATCACCTCTACTAATTAATATGAAGTAAAATTTTGTGCTTCCTCCTCAAATATAACTCAATTTTTTATTTGTTGATTTTTTTGTGTGTATATCATACAGAACATCCCAAACAATCTTATTCTTCTATATACCCACTTCCCAAATGGCACCCTTCCATAGCCTCCCCCCAACCCCCACTGGAGCCCATATATTAACATTGTAACCAAAAAGCTCCTGCAAACAAACTCACTGAGCCATGTTCTCTTGTGACCCAAGCACCTGATCTTGATCCCTCAGAACCTCAATTTGTTCTGCACTCAAAAGTAGTGAATGGATGTGAGTGTGCTTGAGAATTAGGAAATCAAAGCACTGAAAGGAAGGACAGTCATATTTGTATCTTCATTGGAAACAATGAAGAATGCTTGACATTGTGTGGATGAATATTTTAGGACTGGGGATGAAAGGGCAAGACTGTTGATAAGATGAGGGTGAATCCAAGCATGTAGTTGTCTAAATTAATATTAGAAAAGGAGATTTTAATAAAATTATATGTAAAACCTGGCTCAGGAATGGTTGCAGGAGGCATCTGTAGAACATGTGCCCTTCAAATTCAGACCCATTCTTATAATGAAAGTTAAGTGTCAGGCTGTTTATTCAGGTATAATTGTAAGGTAGGCATGGTAATGTCACAGTAGTAAAAAGTACCCACACTCCTAGTTTAAGTTCTCTGTTGTTTTGATTAGTATGAAAGACACTTGAAACTTCTAGAAATTAGTACTTTTAATAGACACAATACAAGTCAAAACACGAAAGGCCAAAAAAAAAAAAAATCCTGTGGAACCCGCCATCTCAAGGAAAGCCCTAGCAATTGCATATAAGAATAATTAATATTTTTATTAACCGCCTAATGGAATAACACTCTTGCATGGTGGTATTGTAGATAAATATGTTCTTTTTCTTATATTTCGAACAAAGTGCTCTCTGTCCACAGGCCTAAGACATTGCAGCCTACAGCTAAGTCTGACATAGAATTCCACAACTGGAATTAACTGTCCGTATTCATGAGCTCTTTCATAGGCACTCCAATTCTTTTCTTATGAACCCACCAAGGGAGTACAGGGACAGCAGGAGAAAGAGGTCAACTGCCATGTAGAGTTCAAATAATCATGTCGACATTGAGCTGAACACCTCTCTAGTGGGACTATCTCCCTGGTGCTCCTGTGCATGCTCACACTTTAGGTTCATTCTCTGATGGACCTACATGATTCTTCTATAAAGTTTCCTGTCACCAATTTTCACATCCTACCTCACTGATAATCCAAGGAAATGAGAAGCCATTATTAAATGGTCAATGTATAGCTCTACTTGAAGCTACTTCTCCTTGTAGATAAGGTATAATGTAGATGACCCATTAACTGGAATGATAATCCTGTTGCCCTTTTGCTTCTGACATGCCCAGCATCTTGTAGAAGGACCAGGGGTGGACTATTGCAATATCCAATTGCTGTGAGTTATAGTAAGTAAGGGGAAGAACTTTAAACTGGACTCATTTTCCCTCCTTTGTTAGTAATCATGAATATTGAAAGAAGGGTGATGCAAAAGCATCAATGTGGGCACGTTGTAATTCATATATAGAGTATCAATTTTTTTTCAATCCCTAATCTTTCATAAGGGCCATGTAAAGGTTACACACAGATTCAAAATTTGAGTTTGTTTCAGTTATCTCAACAAAGAGGAGGAGAACTATTCTTATCATTTACACACAAAAGCACTTTAGGGAGTGCCACTAAAAGAAACCAATGCACCTTACTGTCTTTTAATTTTATGTTATTCATCTCAGAATATATAATGATTAAGAGCAGACTCTGTGAACGCAAAGTGCCAGGTTTCTGTCTGTGTTGCTAACTAGATGTATGCCATGGATTATTGACCATCTAAAGTGCAGCCTGCACATCCTTGAAGATAGTGGTAAAATATGGTGGTGATTTGTTAAATGAATTTCCATAACAAGACTTAGAACAAAATATGGCATACAGTAAACATGATGCATGTTTAATATTGCTTGTGATTTTTTTTAGAGATTGGCCAATAACAATTAGATAGCTGTATCTTCATTGATAATGTTTTTCTAGTTATGTTAGCTATCCTCTTGCTATAATTTATTTGGTTGTTTGAGCATCATAGACCAGCTATGATGGTTTGGATGTGAAATGGCCCACACAGATTCTGGTCCCTAGATAGTGGAGCTGTTTTAGAGGGTTGTAGAGACTTTTGGACATGGGACATGCCTAGCAGATGTAGGAATACCTACAGGTTGCCCCATTTCCATTTAGATAGCTCTGCTTCTTACTCAGCTGAGATGTAAAGGATCCAAACCACATGCTGACACCACCAAATGTGCCAAATGCTCCACTATGCCAAATGTGAACCAAAATAAATCCCTTTTCCCTTCAGTTGCTTCTTGTCAGGCATCTGGTCTTGGTAACAAGTAGTTCACAGAAGCTAGTATTCCTCTATCTCTTGACACTCATTCTGTTTAGAGAGCTATCATCCTAATCAAGTGAAATAATCTCTTTCAAAACCTTGTCAAGAATTAATTTCAGGATCACAGAACTGTTGAACACTTTGCCAAAGGAATTTTGCCAAACAACACCAACTTCAAAATTGGTGGCATCTTCAGCAATTTCCTTGTCTGTTAGAGTGAGGTTATTGCTTTTTATTTTACTTCTGTTTTATTTTTATGTACACTTAATAATTTTTAGACAGATCCCCCATAGTTCTAGCTGGCCTGGAACTCACTGTGTAGACCAAATTGGCCTCTATCTAACAGAGATTGCCTGCCTCTGCCTCCCGAGTGTTGGGATTAAAGGCATGTGCCGACACACCGAGCCACTTCTGTTTTATTTTAAAAAGTATTTATTGAACATCCACTAAATTCCAGACACTTCTCTTCCAGAATTACAAAGATGATGTTTTAAACAGTCCATGTTCTTTAAAAATTTATTATTATATTTATTTACATGTTTTGTATTTATGTATACTCATGATGGTGCATTTGTGGAGATCCAAGAACAAGTTATGAGTCAGTTCTCTCCTTCCTCCATGTGGGCCCTCAGGATTAAACTCATGCTGTCAGGCTTGGTTGGGAAGAGAAAGTTTGTGGAGGGGGAATATTTTGCAAAATCCATGTTCTTTTTGGGAGGGTCATATTGAAGTGTAGCTGCTAGTTATATAATTACATAGCCATCAAACATCAAGTGCAGAAATGAAGGAAAATGTCTTTTTAAAAATGTATTTCTCTTTGTATAGATTTGTGTCATTTCAATAGGAATTTTAGTGAAAACATAGTCAAATTACAAGAAAAATTTGCCACCTAACCATTTTAGAAGATGCCAAAACAGAGTAAAATGAAAGTTAAAGAAAATAATCTTCATGTAGGAATTTTGTGAAGATATGAGTTCTGTTTCTTGAAATAGCTTGGGTATTTCTTAATTTTATTGATTAATGACAGTGAAGTTTTGGCTCTTCTAAAAATAAAGCACATCAATTTACACACAGACATAGACACAATTTCCCACAGTCTCATCTTATTTCAGTAGTTGTTTTCATATAAACAGGCCTTGTATCTGTGACTGCACCCAACTATGTATATACCTCCTCCTAGGAGAAAAATTTTAATTTTACGAAGAATGTGTTTTAGCAGAGGGTTAGATGACATCTTTCTGCCCAAGTTTGTAGTACAACTAAAAAGCATACAAGGCAGATAGATGGCAATTGACTCCCTGTTGTTCCCTCTAATATAGATTCCCTAAATCTAGAGCCTTGGTTATGGCTGCAGCAGTATGCTACTTTCTGTATGACTGATTTCTTTATCCTAATGCCAGCATTCTGCATTAGTATAAAGAAATTAGCAAGCAGCTGCAGGCATGTGAGATATAGCACAGGGCCTGGGTGCCATGCTGCATATTTTATTTAATTGAGGAAACACAAAACAGCAAAGCTGCAAATTCACAAAATGAAATGATTCCTCATTCACTATTGAAGACAGCTTTAGAAAGTATAATGTCAATTTTTTTTCAAACAAATGAGATATGCTGGTTAAGTAAAGATAAGATGTTTGGGCTATCACAGTTTAATGGAGTACTGCCCAGGCTGAGCTCTGGTATCAAGGACTGGCAGTTCTTAGTAGGAGAAGACATAGTTGAATAGCATCAACTGAACCTGAAAGTTGTTAGACATAATCACAAAACCACAGGACAAAGTTACTTCTATAAGGAAAAGCTTATGTGGGGCCAGTGAGATGGCTCATCAGGTAAAGGCATTTTCTATTCAAGCCTGAGCTTGATCCCTGGAACCCAAGTAAAGGCAAAAGGGGAGAACCAACTACAAAAGTTTCTATAACCTGCATATGCATACTGTAATGTGGGCACATGCATACATATACACACACATGTACAAACAAATAACAATATATAATATGTTTTAAAAAGAATAGCGTATGTAAATAATCAGAAAAAATATGAAGGTATTTATTACATTTGTGAAAGCACTAACCTAAGATGGAGAATATCTATCCCCAAATATACATACACTCAGAGCATTCTTTACAACAGTCAAAATGTTGAAAGAACTTAAATATGCATAGAGCCAAGATTATAGAAAGGCTGCTATATTCATACAATAAAATTGTAGACAACGATTAAAATCAATGAGCTATAGATAGAAACCTGAATGAGTCTCACAGAAATAATGGCTAAGAAAATAGACATGAAAGTATATTTGGCACATGAGGAACACTAAATAAATAGCACCTACAGTTGAGCTGGGCATTGAGTACATACTTCTAACCCCAGCATTTAAGAGGCTAAGGCAGGAGGATCCAGAGTTCAAGCAAGTCTTGGTGACATAAAATTCAAGGGCAAATGGCCTCATGAGAACCAGTCTCAAATCAAGAGAAGAAAAACAGAAAGAAATAATACCTTTGCTTGAAAAACAAATCAAAGTACATCTTCAAAACAATCTGGGCAAAAATATGCTTTTGTAACTAGAATCTTATTAGAACACATCAAGCCCATTTGTTTCTGTATCATCTGTGGCTTCTTCCACATTCCCTCAGTACAGACCATGTGTTCCACAAGGCTACAAATAATTACTAGCTATTTTTATACATAAAAATGAGATTATTTCTAGAACATAGGAAAGTAACCTTCATGGTTGAAGTGTAAATACCAGTTGTTGATGGTAGAGGTTTTGTTATAGAAGAGATACTGACACATAAAATACACATTATATTGCTCTAGTTTAAAAATATTAAATTTAGAAATAACAATTACTTTTTGTAACTTGAGTTACTTTATTCAATGACTTAAGAACAATTAGTTAAAAAACCAGTCAATCACTCCCATTATTAAAAACAATCCAAATGCACTGTATATACACAAAAATAACTAACAGCAATTCTTACAAAAAAGAAAGATGAACTTTTTAGTTAGATCATATGATAATCAGTAAACGATGTTCCATACAAATAAAAATGATCATCTTTTGTTTGAAAATGTAAAAATATAAAACTTTACAGTCTTATCAACTTTTATCATTGTTATTTAATAATAACAGTAATATTAACAAATATTTATTAAATCACTATCATTTTCCAATCTCATAGTTATGTAGGTGTTCTCTAATAGAAAAGATTGTATATTATATTACATTATGTTCTATGTCCTGGTCCCAAGTTCAAGGCCGTATATAATATTATATGTTATATAGTCTGATCCCCAGTGCAAGGAAGGCCTCAGACATAATTTGCTATGACATTGATTGTGGTTCACAGGCTTTACAGCTGGGTAGGATCATTGATTGGTTTTTCTCCCTTGGCAGTTTATACAGTATCATCTTATAATGTGAGATCCAGTCTTCAGGTCAGTTTCAGCTCAATTGCTCCAAGTCCTGTGTCAGAAGTATGCCCTTTCTTCAGCAATAGGGTCTTACATTCAAGTTCTGGAAGTCAATCAAGGACCGTGACAATAACCTGTATTACTTAGGGGGTCTCTTGGACTACCCTGACCACTCAAAGAGAGTTTTCCCTTGCCTGGTTATGATTTTCATACATATAAACCTTCAGCCACACACAACTCTGTGTGTGTGTTTGTGTGTGTATGTGTGTGTGTACATTTTTTAGTAGAGAAATTTTCCTTTGGTTTTTCATTGAACCTTTTATCTCCCTTTTCTGTTTATCACTGTACAATCCTCCTTCTTCCATTTCCTAGGTAATGTAACCCCCGCTTCCTTTTTCCACTTGGTAATGACTGTATACTGAAATCCTTCTATGCTGTGTTCCTTCATTTATAGATGTTTTCTGGTGGAATTTTTGGGATCACTTAATGTATAATATTATATCATCTATAAATAAGGATAATTTGATGTCTTCTTTTCTAATTAGTATACCTTTAATTTCCTGCTCTCACCTTATTGCCCTTATAGAGCAGTATATTGAAAATAAGTGGGGATAGTAGGCAGCCTTGCCTGGTTCCTGATTTTAATGGAAATCCTTCCAGTTTTTCTTCATTTAGAATGATGTTGGCTGTGTATTTGTTGTATATAGACTTAATTACACTGAAGAACATTCTCTCTGCTCCAATTCCCTTAGGACTTTTACCATGAATTTATGTTGGATTTTGTCAAAGGCCTTTTCTACATCTGTTGAGATGATGTGATTTTTATCTTTAAGTCTACATACATGATTTATTTCATTTATTAACTTTATGTATATTAAACCATCCCTTCAACTCTGGAATCAAGCCTATTTGATCATGGTAAATGATCTTTTGATGTGATTTATGAGTATTTAGTTTAGAATTTTTGTACCTATGTTCATTTAGAATATGGGCCCAAAGTTTTCTTTTTTGTTTGTGTTTTTGTGTGGTTTTGCTATCAGCATGATACTGGCATCATAGAAAGAGTTTAGAAGTTCTCCCTCTGTTTTTACCTTTTTGAATAATTTAAGTAATATTGATTGTAGATCATCTTGGAAGGTCTGGTAGAATTTTGCTGTGAATACGTCTGAGCCTGAGCTTTTTTGGTCTGGAGGCTTTGTGTTACTCTTTCAGTTTCCTTACTTATTATGTACCTGTTTAAGCTGTTGATCTCTTCTTGGTTTAGCTTTGGTGTTTCCATGACTTTAGGTCTGGTAAAATTCTGCTGCGAATCCACATGTATTATTTGTGTGTCAGGAGCCTTTTTATTACTGTTTCCATCCCTTATTTGTTATGGATCTTTTTAGGTTGTTGATCTCTTCTTGTGTTAACTTTGGTGCCTTCATTGAATCTAGAAATTCATCCATTTCTTTAACATTTTCTGAAGTAATGGATGTTTTTAAAATATTTCCTTATAATGTTCTGGATTACTTTGGTATCATAATCTTTTCCTGTTAATCTCTGATTTGTTGATTTGAGCCTGCTTTTCCTTTTGGTTAGCTGGAGAAGGAGTCTGTTTTGTTTATTCAAATAACCAGCTCTTAGACCCATGGATTCTGTGTATTGTTTTCTTTGATGTTTAAATTTTATTTATTATTTTATTTTATTTTATTTTATGTATATGAGTATATAGCCCGTGTGTGTGTAAGTGCACCTGTGTCATGCAATGCCTGTGGAGGTCAGAAGAGAAGGAGTTTTAGTATGATTTGATCTTGAGTTGCAACATTAAGTCATTTATTTGTACTCTTTCCAATTTTTTAATATTGGTGTTTAGAGATAAATTTTCCTTCCTAGAACTGCTTTTAGTATACCCCATGTTTTGTTGTGTTGTGTTTTTATTTTCACTTAGTTTCAGGTATATTTTTATTTATTTTTTGACTTTTTCATTAACCCTTTCATAATTCAGTTGTATGTTATTTAATCTCCATGAATTCATGTAGTTGCTATAGGTCTTTTGCTGTTGACTTTAAGCTTATTTTTCAGTGTGGTCCAATAGAATACATGGAATTATTTCTATTTTTTGCATTTATTGAAATTTGTTTTCTGCCTCAGTATGTTGTGTATTTCAGAGAAACTTCCATGGGCTGCTGAATAGAATGTGTACTCTTTGGTATTTGGTAGGTCTGTTAGGTACATTTAATGTACAGTATCATTTACTTAGATGTTTCTATTTATTCTTTGACCAGATGACCTGTCTATTGGAGAAAGTGAAGAATTGAAGCCACCTACTACTACTACTGAGTTTAGGGTTAATCTGTGTCTTAAGTCTAGTTAGCAGTCTTTTTATGAAATTGGGTACTCCAGAGTTTGATTCTTATATGTTTTGGATTGTTATGCCATTTCTTCAGTGATTGTTGTCTCAATCCACATGAAGTGTCTTTATCTCTTCTGATTAATTTTAGTTTGAAATATATTATGTCAGATATTAGGATAGCAATGCCTGCTTGTTACATGGTCTCATTTGCTTAAAATAGTTTTTTCCATCCTTTCACTCTAAGGTGCTGCACGTACTTGAAGGTAAAAGGAGCTTCATGTAGACAACTAAACATGAATTTCACTTCTTAATCCATTCAGATAGTCTGAGGCTTTTAATTGGGGAATTGAGGCAATTGAATTTTAAAGTTAGTGTTGAACAATGTGTGATGGTTACTGTTATACTGTTGTGTTTGTTTGCTTGTTGATTTCCTTAGTTCTCTTTCATTTCTTTCCTTAGCCTCTTGGTTACGGTCATTCATTTCCTCAGTCCATCACATTGCTTCCAGTATTAGCTATAGAATGGGTTTGATGGACATGGATTCTTTCAGCTAGTTTATATCATAGGAAATTTTTTCATTCTCTTTTGACTATGGCACATAATTTTGATGGTAAAGTAGTCTGGGATGGAATCTGTGATCACTTAGAACTTGGAATACATTGCTCTAGGCCCTTCTGACTTCCAAAGTTTTCATTGAGAAGTCAGCTCTTATTCTGATGGGTTTTCTTTTATATGTGACTTGTTTTACTTTTATTTTTTCTTGAGCAGCACAGTTCTCCTACTTTATCTTCAAGACCCAATACTCTGTTTTCTATTTGATTCATTCTGCTGGTAAGACTTTCTTGTGTCTTTTCAAATGAATTTATTGAGCTTTTCAATTCTGTTCTCATCTCAGCTTGAGTTTTTTTTTCAGTATTTTTATCTCTTTCCTGAATTCATTTTAATCCTGAATTTTCTTTGTTATTTCATTCGGCAGTATATTTGTATTTTACTGAGCTTCCATCAGGAATTTATTCCTATTTTCTTTGAATCCACTGAGGTGTTTGTTTGTATGTTTATAAACTCCTTGAATTATTTGATCACATCTATGATTGTTCTCTTAAGTTCTGTGTCCTGGGGTTCCTCTGGGTATTTCTCATTATAGAACATTTCTGTAACACTAGTGAGATTTGGTGGGAATGTATCTTCATTTTTCATATTGTGTTTTTGTGATGTGACCTGGGTATATGGCCTTTTTTGTTTTTGGTTGTGTCTACAATTCTAGCCTGCTTTACTGAGTGTAAGCTTATTCCTATTTTTGTTTTTGTCATAGCTCAGCTGATTTCAGATCATGTTGGAATATACAGCATATTGTCAGTTTTAATTTTTTTATTGGAGAGATATCTGTGATTCCAGGCATGTCTGGTGGGCAATCACAGCAAGGGCTGTGAGTGTGAAAATGGAGGTGTGGTGGGCTGTGATATGGCTCACAAGGCCACTCCAGATCTATTCAAGGCTGGTCCAGAACACAAGTGTGCAATCCATGCTTAATCCTAGAGGTACTTGCAACAGAGTGGTCACAATTCTGCGTAAATCACCAGGTGGGTCCTGAGCACAAACAGGCCAATCCCAGCTTTGACCAGGCTGGTTTAGGAAGTAGGAGGACTCAGGTTTGTTCCCAGCAATTACATGGTGTCTAACAACCATTTTCAATTCCAGGTCCAGAGGATCCAATTGCCTCTTCTGGGCCTCTGAGGGCACCAAACATTCATGTGGTACACATATATACATGAATGCAAAGCACTCATTTATATAAAACAAAAGAAATATATCTTTAAATATTTTATTATTTTTATTTTTATGTGTATGAGTGTTTTGCCTACATGAATTTAAGTGTACCACATGTGTGCAATGCCCTGCAGAGGCCAGAAGAGGCTGCTGGTTTCCATGGAACTGGAGTTATGTATGGTTTTTAGCTGCCATGTGGGTGCTGAGAATCTAACACAGGTCCTCTGCAAGAACAGCAAGCATTCTTAACTGCTGAGCCATAAATATTTCTCTTCATTCCCATAAACAAATCTTTAATTTAAAAAAAATTAAGAAAACTAAATCCCACTCCTCTAATACCCATCAACTCTCATTATCTCCTAGCTAAGACTGGGGCTTTGTAAACTCCTTCCTAAACCATGCTGGAAAATTGACTGGCTTTATTGTGCAGGGCTAGTCTGAGTTTAGGAGTATAACAGCTCTTTAATGTCAAGAAGACACCAAAACCCATTGTTTTATACAAGTAGTATGACATTTTAAAAAAAGCACCCCAAGGAAACTTAAAATAACATTAATAATAATAATTAATAATAACAATAAGCCAGACTTGGAGGCACATGCCTTTAACCCTAGAACTCAAGAGACAGAGACAGGTAGATTCCTAGACTATCTAAGCCAACTTGGGTAGTTTACATAGCAAGTTCCATACCAGCTGTGGCTATACAGTGAAACCCTGTCTCAAACAAATAACAAACAACCAACAAAAACCCTAAATTACAATTAACTTGCTAAGAAGATTCCATGTGAGTAAAGGCAAGATGGCAAGTCACATACTACATATAGGGTAGTAACCATGCATAAGAGGAGATGGGAATAGAACCAGAATTCACATGAACCATGAGGTATCAAGAGAATTGGAGAAAAGCCATGAATCTATAGCTGGCTTCATCAACAGATATAGGAGGAAGGTAAATGAAAATAGAATGGAACATTATCAGAAATCATTTTAGTAGGGATATGATTGATACAACCAATCTGAAATTGAAAATGTATTATTTCTATGCTTTTATTCTAAAGGGAATTGCCTGAGGGATAGAAGAATGGAATAGGAGATGGGAAAGGTATAATTGAGAATGACTTATATCCTGCACATGTGAGAGGAATGAAAGTAAGTCACGTACCGTATCATCAAAAGATTTCCCATTTCAAGGAAACCTCAAGCTGGTTTCCTATAAGTTGACAGAAAAGACAAGCAATTCCACTGGTCATTAAATAAGGAGAAAAATTACAAAAGCAATACTGATAAGCTATGGAAAGTAAGGAAAAAAATCAATATGGGTACCTATTTTGACTTTAGAACTGAGACTCTCACTAAACCCTCTATACTGGTTGTTAAGCTCTAATGAACGACAGAGTAAGGAAAATCACTGCTGATACCCCCAGCCTTAGCAAAGAGATCCAGTATGCAAATTGTGATCATCAGCAGAGACCATCTAATGTGCAAAGGCCCCTGCCTTGATGTCCAGATTTTCATACCCAAATTCTCTCCTGTAGGAGGGCTAATGGTCCAGTAGGCTCTTCTATCCACCCTCAGCCATTTTTATCAGGAAGAAAGAGGGAGATTGACAGCAAACACCAATGATTAAGAAAGACATCTTCAGTGAGAATTTTTCAAGGACCAGTGAGAATATTTCAGCTCATTTCTTCCAGACTTGGAGAGGGAAAGACATGCACATGCATGCATATGTGCACATACACACATGTGACATATGTATACATGCATAGCACACAAACATACGCATGAAATGAATGAATGCACATGCGCCTGCATGGCATGTGTATGCATACACCAAATGTGAATACAATATAGTGTGCATACATATTCATAGAATGTTCACTCCACATATAACACTCACATATGCATGGCACACACACACACACACACACACACACACACTCACTCACCTATCTTTTAAATTTTTTAAGCTGAAGAAAGATAAATGTTACATGGTTGGCCTTTGGCTCCAAGGAAATGAAATGATTCACCTGAAGTTCATCCGAGTCAGAGTCAAATATTTTTATCAAAGATTCTCTCTGGGATTCTTGGTCACTTCATATTTTTTAGCATTTGTTAAATCACAAATAAAAATTGTGATAAAACTTCATCTTAACTGAGTAAAGTCCCAAGCATGATTGCTTTCTGTCCATAATCCCACAGAACTAACTGCATGAGCATTTATGCTGTTAGATTGCTGTCAATCTCCCATGTGTTGTGTGCTCTTTTCTTTCCTTAATATAAAGGACACACCCTCTTTTGGCCTCTGCAGGGCATTGCACACATGTGGTGCACTTAAACACATGCAGGCAAAACACACAAGAACAACAAGAATTTTTGTTTCAAAAACAGGCATTCCCAGATACCCGACTGAGGTTTAAGAAAGAGCAAACAGGGGCTGGAGAGATGGCTCAGAGGTTAAAAACACTGGTTGTTCTTGCAGAAGACCCGGGTTTGAATCCCAGCACCCAAGTGGCAGCTAAAAACTGTCTCTAACTCCAGTTCCAGGGGATCCAACAGCCTCTTCTGTCCTCCATGGGCATTGCACGACAAGGTAAATAAAATCATTTAAAAAATAAAAATAAAAAAGAACAAACAAGCAAGAGTTTCTTTCTCTAAGGAATCATAGGTTTCCTTATAAAGTATTAATTCTAATACTACTTAGTAACTTACTTTCTAAAGGCTAGCACAGTGGGATTTACATACTTTCATTCTATGAGTTGAGAGAACTCATCTATCAAAGAATATGAAAACCATTGTTCTTCAAAAAATTATAAGCATTCTGACAAGTAATGCATTCTAATTCAATAGATTATGCCAGTAATAACTGGCCACCTTACTCCATGTCATATAAAGACTTGTTTTCAATGAAATGCTTTTGTTCTGCAAGCATTAGTGTTATGCAAACACTGTAGAGAGATGAGAAAGAGACTTTCACTTTTGCCTTTGGGAAGCTCATAATGTTATTAGAAATAATGTATACTTGAGGAAAACATGGAAAACAATTTTATAAACATAAAAATAGGACCATCAGAACATGTAATAAAGTTGATATTTTGATGAAATAAATTATCTTTAAAACAATCATAACATATACTATAAAATACTACACATATTTTAATTTTCAGGAAATCAGTAACCTGACACAAAATGAATGGTTAAGAAAACTGGCCATTGCGTGTTTGGCTTCTAACATACAAATCTTAAAACTCAACAGATAACAAAGAAAATTAATGGTTATGTCTCTAAAACAAGTCAACCCTATTTGTTATGTCTGCAAAAATTGCTTAATTCTTCATATACCTGTGAATGCCCCATCTTATCCAATGCATACTTATGACAATCACATTGTTGTTTGGTATCATTTACTTAAATATATCTTTAAAAATGGTTATTATTGCCCAGAAAACCTGTGGATTAGTTACTTTTCTGTTGCTGTGATAAAATTCCCTGACAAAAGCAACTTAAGGAAGAAAGGGTTTATTTTGGCTTATGGTTCCAAAGAGATGGAGTCTATAATGTCAGCAAAGGCATAGCAACAGTCAGGCAAATAATGGAGGCATAAGCAGGAAGTTGGTTGGTCACATTTTCATCCATGCAGTGGAAGTAGAGAGATAAGTCAGGAAGTGAGGCCAGGCCATAAAATCTCAAGGTCCGCCACCAGTGACTTATTTCCTCCAGTAAGGTTTCACCTCTTAAAGATTCTACAGCCTTCCAAAACAGTACCAACAACTAGGAACCCATTGCCAATCACATGAGCCCATGGGGGACATTTCTTAATCAAACCACCACAGCTTGATTCCCTTTCTGAAGCTCATTCTAACTTCTTCATTACAGGAACATTGGGGACATAATGAAGATTCTGAGTACAACCGTTTGTATATAGGATGTGCAGCTGTTGGCATCTTAGCATATATGCAGTAAGTAAGTAAACACTGAAGGGTTTTCTATGAAGGGATTCAGAATAAAATAAATGATGGAATGACAAGAAAGGAGATTATTTCTTTCTAATCAGGTGCTTTGCAAATACAGAAACACACTTTTTAAAAAATTTTACTGCTTATTCTCTGAAACAATTGGAAGATGCCCCAGGAATGACATTAAGACAAATAATTTATACCACACAAATCATTAACCCATAAGCAACTTTATTAAATAGCTTCCCATTGGTAGCCCAATCTAAAACAGCTGGCTTAACTGATGTATATGAACAGAAAATAAAATTTCTTTTGCAATCCAAACACCTTCTTTCAAATTTGTAATGAGTTTATTTAAAGTGACCTGAGAGGTGGGGAGAAAGTCTAATGTTAGCAACTGGCCTCTGACAAAAACCCAGTTAGATGTCTGCTTTACAGAGGCTCTATATGCTTTGTAGTAATAAGTGCTAGCACTTGCTGTACCAGTATTATGTGTCAACCATTATTCTCAATGATTTATTTCTATTAATTCACTCAGTCTTCTTGACAATATTATTAGACTCAGCTATAAAATGTACAGATCCGTGCAGAATGAGAGTACACAAGTCATTGCTCAGAAAGGTTGAAACATTTTTTTCTTTTGTTAGACACCTCTCTTAGAACTGACCATGATATATTTTGTTTGCTATTTAATATTTATCTCCCTCCTACATGAAGAATCTCATTTGACAGATGGTGCAAATATAGAAAAGAATGTGGATCTGGACATGGTAGCTGTTTCAAAGAGGGACACATGCTACATTCAGCCAATGAAACACAGTGAGATGCCACAGGGAGGCTTTTCACATGGACTTGAATATGCAAGGACCTGAGGACTAGAGCTGTTGCCACAGTAACTCTAATGTTTGAGCCTGAGCTTAAAAGAAGAGAAGTAGGAGAAAGAACCAAACTGAATATGTGATATAATCTTAAACCTGGTCAAGATATACTTCTTTGGGGAGGGTTCTCAATTACATAAGCCTACATACTGCATTTATGTTTGGTTGCACCTTTAGTTGGGTTTGCACTCTATTGTAGGCATAAAAAATTATGTCCTTGGGGCTGGAGAGATGGCTCAGCGGTTAAGAGCACTAACAGCTTTGCCAAGGACCTGGGTTGATTCCTAACACCCACATGGTGGCTACAAACTGTCCTTAACTCCAGTTCCAGGGGAATCCAAAGCCTTCTTCTGACCTCCACAGCAATGCACGACACAGGTGCACTCACGTACATGCAGGAAAGACACTCATACACATAAAATAAAAATAATAGAATCTATTAAAAAATTATGTCCTTATCACTTCATGCCATAGAGCCATCCAGTGGCCAATCCACAGAGCCTACAGCTATGTTCCTTGCATGGTTAAAGAACATTGCAGACGGGGTTAAGCTGCAGAGCTTCAGGTCAGAACATTATCCTGGATTATCCATGTGAAACAAGTCTAATCTCAAGGGTTTTTGTGAGAGGGTCAGTAATAGAAAAGTATATATTTATGACAGAAATATAAGTCAGCATGATTCAGAGACATGAACCAAGAGAATGAGGGGCAACCTTTAGACACTGGAGATCACACAGAAATAGTTTTTCTCAACAACCATCCAGAAGTCTTCTGATTCATTTCATGGTTCAGTTTTTTTTTTCCTTTTTTAATTTTTATAGGGCTTTTGGGTACTTTAACATTCCCCCTTCTGAAGAGGTAAACCTACAATTTTTTAAGGTTTAGATACAAGCTCCCAAATACTTTTGACATTTTTGGTCTTTGGAAGAGAGTGCATTGCATTGCTAACAGTCCCAGGGAAATTTTGACTTTTAGGCAAGAAACTGGCTACATTTCTTTGGGGTCTTTTTACCCTAACTGTCTAGCCAATTCCTCCTTCCTTATTCTTATCACACCATCCTCTGAAGGGGTTACCGATTGGGAGCTATTAATTCATTATGTACATTGAACTGTGGCAGGCTTGCTTGTTTACTTAGAGTTTGTGTTTTGACCTAATCTGCCAAGTCAGGAGGAATGTGTTTATACGGTGGAGTCCACAACAAGTATTTGACCGCTCCTTGGCCCTCAGATACAGGTGGGAAAAACAGCTGTTGAAACTAATTGAGCTAAGCAAAGGGTGGCTATCTCTGATGTTCTTCTGTATAAAAAGGCAGAGCTAAAATAAACTGGGGCTGCAGTCTCTACTGAGAGTCCTCCCAAGTATCTTTTCTGTCTCTTGTTTTTTTCTTTCAATCCTCACTCCCTCTTTCAGGTACTGTCTATCTTGGCCGGCTGGCACCGGCAGTTACCCAAGTTGCCAATAGGTAAAAGGGACACAGACCACTCTGGCTTTTTCCATGCTGAGCAGGGATGCAGGGTGAGGCGATTGGGGTACCCCTTCGGTGGGTCTATCTAAAAGACTCCCAAACTGCATAGGTCTTAACTCCAATGGGGAAAAAAAAGTCCTTGAATTGTGAATAGGAGATGTGAAGAAGTAAAGACAAGAGGAAATAGCATTACAAGTTCTAGACAGGGAACTAGAAAAAAAGTCAGAACAGGGCAATTTCCACATGTGCATATGAGAGTCCATTGGAATTTCTTGACGAGGGCTTCCAGAAGCCTCTATTGGGTTCTTCCTCATTTTTCTTTTGTTTTCCAAGACTGGACTCTAGAGTGATGGATTCAGGATTTGCTTTCAGGTATACTGATAGCTATTGGAGTAGTTAGAATCAGTATCAGTTCCTTCTGAAAGGCTTCGAGATAACTGAGGGTTTGCTGAAGTGTGTGTATGACCTTGAGGGTGTGTGTACTGGAAAGCCTTTACCCAGCATGGGACATGCCTTCTCTTCCTAGCCTTCCCCAGAGTGTATACTTTAGCCCTCCCCAAATCCAGGAGGCCATGTGATTAGGGTCTAATTACATACAGTTGGCTGGGAAGAGGGGCTGGATACTCCAGTGAGGGTCCAGTGACACTGCTTGTCCCTCCTTTAATGAATAAACACAACCATCAACAAACCTAATTGTGACGAGGTTTAGCAATCAAGCTCAGCTGAAGTCATGATGATGGTAGTTATTTCATGCAGAAGGGACTGCTATATAGCATCATCTTAATAAAAGGACCTGGAATTTAAAAGGATTTGGTGCTAGGACCCACATACAAGGGAGAATATACATCTTTTGTTTTTCTGAGTCTGTTATTTCACTTAGCATAACAGTTTCTAGATCCATCCACTTACCTGCAAATTTCATTATTTCATCTTTCTTTATTGCTGAATAGAACTCCATTGTGTAAATATACCACATTTTTGTTAACCACTCTTCTGTTGAGGGGCACTTAGGTTGCTTCCATCTCTTAGCTATTGTGAAAAGAGCAGCAACAAACATGGTTGTACAAGTGTCTCTACAATATGATGAGTCATTTGGGTATATGCAAAGGAGTGGTATAACTGGGTCATATTGTAGGTTCATTTTTAATTTTTTAAGAGTTCTCCATCCTGTTTTTCATAGGGGTTTCATGAGTTTGCAACCCCACCAGCAATGATCGAGCGTTCCCCTTTCCCCACATCCTTGCTAGCATTTGGCATCATTCGTTCTCTTGATCCTAGCCAGTCTGACTGGAGTAAGATCATACCTCAGGGTGGTTTTAATTTGCATTTCCCTAGTTACTGATGATGTTGAACACTTTTTGAGATGTTTCTTTTTTTTCTTTTCTAAATAAATAATTTATTGAGAATTTCATACAATCATATAAGGTGTTTTGATCAAATCCATGCCCCCTCCCTCCTCTCCAACATCTCTCCCCTCTGAAGAAGTAACACTAAAATCTTTTAAGGATTAGATACAAGCTCCCAAATACTTTTGACATTTTTGGCCTTCGGAATAGAGTATGTTGCTAACAGGCCCAAGGACATTTCGACTTTTAGCCCAGAAACTGGCTATATTTCTTTGGGGTCTTTTAACCCTATCTGCCTTGCCAATTCCTACTTCCTATTGTTATCACACCATCCTCTGAAGGGGTTACCCTAATTGCCAATAGGTAATAGGGACGCAGACCACTCTGGCTTCTTTCTTAGCTTTCTTTATTTTGTCCTCTGAGAACTCTCTGTTTAGATCTTTAGCCCATCTTTTAATTGAGTCATTTGGTTTCTCGCTTCTTTGTTTTTTGAGTTCTTTATATATTCTGGATGTTAAACCTCTGTCAGATATGTCACTGGTGAAGACTTTTTCCCATTCTGTGGGTTTTCTCTTCACTCTTTTGATTGTTTCTTTTGCTTCGCAGAAGCTTTTTAGTTTAATGAGGTCCCATTTACTGATTGCCGACCTTAATTCCTGAGCAACTTCTGTCCAATCTATTCTGTCTTCTGTCTGATTTAGAAAATCCTTTCCTACACCTGTATCTTGTAAGTTACTGCTAATATTTTCTACCAATAGTTTCAGGGTTTCCAGTTTCACTTTGAGGTCTTTGATCCATTTGGTGTTGACTTTCATGCAAGGTGAAAGATAAGGATCTAGTTTTATTCTTCTACAGGTGGAGATCCAGTTTTGCCAGCACCATTTGTTGATGTCTGATTTAGAAAATCCTTTCCTACACCTGTATCTTGTAAGTTACTGCTAATATTTTCTACCAATAGTTTCAGGGTTTCCAGTTTCACTTTGAGGTCTTTGATCCATTTGGTGTTGACTTTCATGCAAGGTGAAAGATAAGGATCTAGTTTTATTCTTCTACAGGTGGAGATCCAGTTTTGCCAGCACCATTTGTTGAAGATGCTGTCTTTCCTCCATTGTGTATTCTTGGCATGTTTGTCAAATATCAGGTGGCTGAAATTGCATGTACTCAGGTTTTGATCTTCAATAATGTTCCATTGAACTATGTGTCTGTTTTTGCACCAGTGTCATGCTGTTTTTATGACTATAGCTCTGTAGTATACCTTGAGATCTGGTACAGTAATCTCGCAGGGTTGCTCTTTGTGCTCAAGATTACTTTGGCTATGTTACTTTGGCTCTCTGGGGTCCTTTGTGCCGCCATATGAATTTAAGGATAGAGTTTTCTAATTCTGTGAAGTATGTCATGGGGATTTTGATTGGGATTGCACTGAAACTATATATTGCATTTGGTAGGATGGCCATTTTCACAATATTAATTCTTCCAATCCATGAACATTGGAGGTCCTTCCATCTCCTGGTCCTCAATCTTTTTCTTTAATGATTTCAAATTTTCATTGTAGAGATCTTTGATGTTTTTGGTCAGATTTATTCCAAGATTTTTTTTCCCAGCAATTGTGAATGGGAGCATTTCCTGGTATTCTTTCTCCAATTGCTTGTTACTGGTATATAGAAAGGCTACTGATTTTTGTAGATTGATTTTACAACTTGCCACTATACTGAAAGTGTTGATCAATTCTAGGAGTTTTCTGGTGGAACTTTTGCAATCTCTTAGGTATAGAATCATATCATCTGCAAAAAGTGGTAGTTTGACCTCTTCTTTTACAATTTGAACTCCTTTAATTTCCTTCTCCTGCCTTATTGCTTTAGGAAGAGTTTCAAGCACTATGTTGAAAAGGAATGGAGATAATGGACATCTTTGTCTGGTTCCTGATTTTAATGGGAATGCTTCTAGTTTTTCTCCATTTAGAATGATGTCTGCTGTGGGTTTGTTGTACATAATTATGTTGAGGTATGTTCCCTCCAGTCCAATTCCTTCTAGGACTTTGAACATAAATGCATGCTGAATTTTGTCTAAAACTTTTCTGTGTCTATTGAAATGACAATGTGGTTTTTGTCTGTAAGTCCATTTATATGATTAATGACATTTATTGACTTGTGTATACAGATCCATCCCTGCACCTTTGGGATAAAGCCTACTTGATCATGGCAAATGATCTTTTTGATATGTTTCTGTACGTAGTTTGCAAGTATTTTGTTGAGAATTTTTACATCTATGTTCATTAAGGATATGGGTCTATAGTTTTCTTTCTTGGTTGTGTCTTTACCCACTTTGGGTATTCGAGTGATGCTGGCTTCATAGAAGGAATTTGGGAGTTTGCCCTCTGTTTCTATCATTTTGAATAATTTAAGCAGTATTGGTTGGAGGTCTTCTTTAAATGTCTTGTAGAATTCTACTGGAAATCCATCTGGTCCTGGGCTTTTTTTAGTCGGGAGGTTTTGTATTACTGTTTCAATTTCTTTTTGTGATATGGGTCTGTTTAAGCTGTTAATCTCTTCTTGGTTTAGTTTTGGTGGTTCCCATGTCTTTAAATATCTGTCTATTTCTTTCAGGTTTTCAAATTTAGTAGCATATAGGTTTTTAAAGTATTCCCTTATAATGTTCTGTATCTTTCTGGTGTCTGTTGAAATGTTTCCCCTTTCATCTCTGATTTTGTTGATTTGGAGGTGCTCTTTCTTTCTTTTGGTTAACTG
>NW_008355253.1:4132153-4186419 GCF_000622305.1 Nannospalax galili | reverse complement strand
TTTAATGTGTCCCAGAGGTTTTGTTGTGTTGTATTGTCCTTTTTGTTGAATTCTAGGAATTCTTTTATTTCTTTCTTAATTTCTCCTTTGACCCACTCATTGTATAGGAGTGTGTTGTTCAATCGGCCCGAGTTTGTGTAGTGACTAGGGCTTTGTCCAGTGTTGATTTTGAGCTTTATTACTTTGTCATCTCATGGAAATATTTCAATATTTTTGTATTTGTTGAGGTTTATTTTGTGTCCCCGTATGTGGTCGATTTTTGAAAAAGTTCCATGGGGTGCTGAGTAGAAAGTGTATTCTTTTGTGTTTGGGTGGAATAATTGAAAAATGTCTGTTAGGTTCATTTGATGTATGATATCATTTTATTCAGATATCTCTCTGTTTATTCTTTGTCCAGTTGATCTGTCTAATGGGGACAGTGGGGTATTGAAGTCCCCCACTATTACCGAGTTGGGGTTAATCTGTGTCTTAAAGTCCTATAGTGTTGTTATTATGAATTTGGGTGCACCAGAATTTGGTGCATATATGTTAAGGATTATAATATCTTCTTGGTTAACTGTTCCTTTGATCAGAATGAAGTGACCCTCCTTATCTCTCCTGATTAGTTTTACTTTGAAGTCTATTTTGTCAGATATTAGAATTGGAATCCCTGCTACATTCTTAGTGCCATTTTCTTTGAATATTCTTTTCCATCCTTTTACCTTAAGGTAGTGCCTGTCCTTAAAGGTGAGATGGGTTTCTTGCAGACATCAAAGAGATGAATATTGTTTCTTAATCCATTCACTTAGCCTGTGTCTTTTGACTGGGGAGCTCAGTCCTTTGATATTTAAGGTTATTATTGAAAGATGTGTACTGGTTGCCATCATTTTGATTGCTGTTTGTGTTTTCTGTGTAATTTTGTGTTTCCTAGATTAACATTTGTTTTCTTTCATTGCCCCTAGGGTATAGTTGTTTCTCTCTCTGCTCTCTGTATTGCTTCAAGTATTCTGTGAAGGGCTGGTTTTTGTGGACATTATTCTTTCAGGCTGTTCATGTCATGGAAGATTTTTCTTTCCCTCTCAACTATAACAGACATTTTTGCTGGGTATAGTATTCTGGGATGGCATTGTCACGGAGATCTGAAAATACCTTCCTCCAGGCTCTTCTGGCTTTCATAGTTTGCATTTATAAGTCAGATGAAATTCTGATGGGATTTCCTTTGTATCTGACTTGTTTTTCTTTTGCTATTTTCAATATTCTCTCTTTGTTCCGTACATTTAGTGTTTTTACTATGATATGTCATAGGGAGTTTCTTTTCTGATCCTGTCTATTTTGTGTTTTATGTGCTTCCTATATTTGTACAGGATGTCTTGCCTTAATTTCAGGAAATTCTCTTCTACAACCCTGTTTATGATCTGGTCAACACCATTAACCTGAAATTCTTCTCCTTCCTCTATTCCTATGATCCGTAGATTTGGTCTTTTCATGTTGTCCCACATCTTTTACATATTCCATTCCTGTGTTTTTTTTTTTTCTAATTTTCCATAATTTTTGCTTGAGTGGTTCAATTCTTCAACTTTATTCTTCAGTGTTGATATTTTGTTTTCCATTTCATTCATTCTGGTGGTGAGGCTTTGTCTGTTGTTTCAAGTCGACTTATTAAGTTTTACACTTCCTTCTTCATTTCTACCTGAGTTTTCTTCACTATTTCCATCTCTTTTGTGAATTCATTCAGAAGTTTATCCCTATCTTCTTTTAGCTCTTTGTTAGTTCACATGTTCTTTAAATTCATTGAATTCCTTGATAATGTTTATGATTGCTTTTTAAAATTCAGTGTCCTGGGTTATTTCCTTGTAGAACTCTTCTACAGAATTGGTGGAGTTTGGTGGGGACATTGTGTTTTGGCTTTCCATTTTATTACTCTTTCGTTGTGGTTTTGGCATGTGAATTTCTTTTGTTGTTTATGATTCTGATATGAGAATTAAGTTGAAGTATGCTGTTTGTATTATCTGGGGGCCTAGATCCTTTCTTTATTGGTTATGTAAAGCTGGTTGCTACAGGGTTCAGGTTGTCTCAGGTTTAATATGGAGCGAACTGGTGACTTCAGATCAGCTATTCAGGGGTACCCACAGATGCCCAATTCAGGTTCCAGTCAGGTACACTCAGGCTTCCTTCATCACATGGAGGCAGGATTTGGGTGCTCTCAGGCAGTCCCCTGGTTCTCAATTCTATGTCAGAGGGAGGCTGGAACTGGGCACTCTCTGGGGGTCTGCTGAGATCCAAGCCACTACACAGATGGAGGTCAGAACCCACCCTCTCAGGCTGTCTGCTAGGATCTCAGCCTTAGCCTACCAAAGCCAGATCTGCCCTGGAGCCTTGGGAGGGGCCTCACAAAATCCCAGGTAGGGGGATGGGTATGGCTCAATTAGGGGAAGCTCACCACCATGTGGAGGCAGGATGGGAGTTCTCAGTCCCCTGGGTTCTCAGGGCCTCTGCTAGATGGAGGCCAGAGGGAGACCAGAGCTCGGCACTCTCTGGTGGTCTGCTGAGATCTGAGCCTGCTACACCAATGGAGGTCAAACCCACCCTCTCAGGCTGTCTGATAGTTCAGTTTTTAAAAACTTTTTATTATATTTATTTATTTGGGTGTATATGTGTGCATGTGTGTGTCTGGTGTGGGGGCACATGTGCAGAGGTCAGAGGACAATTCACAGGAGTCAGATATCTTCTTCTACCATGTGGAACCAGGGATCAAATAGGTCATCAGGCCTGGTGGCAAGTGCTTTTATTCTCTAAGCCAACTGGGGGAGGGTGCAAAGTGGTGGTTAGAGATCAGATTGCAAAAGTCAGTCCACTCCTTTCACAATGCAATTCCTGGGAATCAAACTCAGGTTCTCAGCAAACTCTGCTAAGCCTACTAAGCCACCCTACCAGCCTCCATTTCATACATAAGACTTCTGATCTATAAAATATTAACTTATTCTCTTAAGTCTTTAAATTTATAGTGATTTGTTTTTAGCAGCAATATAAAGCTAATGGGACATTTCTTACAGAACTAATCTTGATGTATAACAGGAAACAGAGTTGAAGATCAGAATTTACTTGGGTAAAAAGATAGTGAGTTCCATGCCAGCTGGGGCTATAGGGAAAACATGTCTCAAAAAGACAGAAAGAGAGAAAGAGAGAGAGAGAGAGAGAGAGAGAGAGAGAGAGAGAGAGAGAGAGAGAGAGAGAGAGAGAGAGAGAAAGAGAGAGGCAATTTTGGTTAGCCATGCAAACAGAAATTTGTTATATGTTTCTGGGAAGGAAGTTATCATTTTACCATTTACTATTTGATCACAGCTTTTGTTCAACACTCGTTTTTTTTTCTACAATATTTTTAGAACAAGCTCCAGTGTCTAGTAAGGAAGGCGCTGATGGGGATACTGAGGCTTTAGAGAATGCTCATTAGAACAGGTATTCTTGGTCTTTTCTTCTGCTCCCTACACCCTGGGGGACAATTCCATACATATCAGAAAAAGCTGATATTTTCCTGTTCCTATTGCCAGGCTCATCATTAGCAATAACTAACCTCATTGTGGTCTTCCACTCAACACAAGAACAAAGAACCACAGAGTCTCATATTACAGTTAATTTGGATATAAAAAATGTTCAATGTACCTTTATGTGGAGTATTACCCACTGCTGGGTATGTTTATGGAAATTTTTGCTGGAATCCCTGCTAGGAATATATTTTCATGAAGGAAGTAGGAGACTCATAAATATAGCGTCATCAGGGAAGAGCTCCCTTTAAGTTTCTGGAAGAGAGAGGTAACTCTGATGCTATCACAGAATGTGGTGTTCAAACTTGTGCCCTGGTTGAGCTCCATGAGCCATGGTCTGATTTTGAAGAGGAAGAAGCTGTGACTCCAAAAAGACTAAAATGGAAAGAAGTATCTCCAAAGGCAATAAGCCTGGGGGAGCACTAATCATACCTGAACACTGGGACTGGCACTATTCATACCTGAACACTGGGACTGGCACTAATCATACCTGAACACTGGGACTGGCACTGGGCATTCAGAGAGCAGCAGAGAGCCTTGTAACACTCAGCTTCCACACAATGATGGCTGAGGTACCTCAGCTTCAGCAAAGATGGAACGTGCTTCCAGGAGGAGAGGAGAGAGCTCAGAGGACTGCAGGCTATACTGTGGCGTCCAGAACACAGTGTCGATAACAGTAAGAGCCAAGATAACACAGTGAAGGCAAGGAGGACAAGTTTGTTCTCAGAGACAACTAAGAAAATTTGGACTGGCAAGAAAACAGAAGTTACTGCAGTTCTTGTGTCTCTATTTTTGCTTCTAAAGACAGCAAATCACCCCAAATAAAGCATAATTACTGATGTTTATTTTTTCTTGTCTTCTAACTTACTCTTTCCATGTGTGAACAAGCAGTTTAAGGTCTACTCTAATCTCTTCCTCTCCTGTGCCTGTGCAAAAAAAAAGCATGGCACACACAGACATGTTTTTAAGTCTTTGACTTCTAGCATTCATACTTGTTTATTATTTTAAGAAGAATTGGTATAGACTGTTAAATATAGACAAGTATTGCTTTGTCCGTTCCAGAAGTTTGAAAGAACATATACTCTGACTCTCAAGGCAAAATAATTTGTCCAAATTCAGTTAGAGATACTTCATGCCCTTCAAGGCAGGAAAAGAAAGCACCAATATACAAGTGTAATCTGATGAAAGCTAACTGCTGATAGAAATAAAAATGAGGGAAGTGTAATTAATAATTTTCCATATGTGACGGTTGTTATCCACTATGTGGGTGCTGGGTGCTGGGATTCACCCCCAGGTGTTTTGCAAGAGCAGCCAGTGCTCTTAACTGCTGAGTCATCTCTCCAGCCCAAATTTATTATTTTAGTAATAGTGAGTTAACATCTCTGTCACAGTCCCCAGTAGAATTATAATATGGAGCCCCTAAGGCCATGTGTACAGGAAACAAAGAAGAGGGGAAGAAAGAAAGTCAAAAGTCAATTTCTGAAGACTGCAAATACAGGCCATTCCCCTTGTTATCTTTTATCTTAAGATTTATTTTTATTTTCATTCAAGTGTTTATGCATGTGTGCACTTGCACAGGGGTGTGTGGGTGCCTGCAGAAGCAGAAGATAATGTCAGATCCCCTGGATCTGGTGTGATAGCCAGTTGTTAGCCACCATGTGGGTGCTGGGAATGGAAAGCTGGTCCTCTGGGAGAGCAGCATACACTCTTAACCACTAAGCCATCTCTCTCCAACCCCTTCCCTTGGTTTCTTGATAAGATGTTCTTTTCCTGCATTATAGGTATTTAAAGTTATATTCTAATTAAGGAAGAGCAGAGGACAGAAAAAAGAGAAAATGAGGGAAGAAAAAAGGGGAGGAGGGAGGCTAAAACTGTCACTTTCAGCTTCACTGAGCTTCACACAATCTTCCTGAGCAGAAGCTTCAGATTTCCCTTTTCTTAAAAGATTCCTTTTAGAAAACATGTATTATTGTAAATTCTTCCTATACCTTTGAAGTATAAGATGCAAGAAGTGTCTTTCTTCAGGATCAGGGAGCCAACCCTCTGAAATATAACCAACAAGAACATAGCAGAGCAATATCACCAAAGTAAATGATGCACAAGTATGAAAATGACATAACAAAATTTACTGTTTCCTATACTAATTAAAGAAAACAATTTAAAGTAATGACAAGACCCATAACACCCAGCTTCTGTGGAAAGAGGCTGGTCTTCATAAAGGACAATGAGCAGACACAGATGACCTCATCACTTTGATCAACTTCTCTGCTAAGCAGTTTTCCATTAGCTTGCCCTAGCATTGAAAATCCTGCAACTTATTTCAGCAGAGTTGACTTAAATCTTTATCCTCTATTTAGTGTCTTGCTCTTATTGCAAAATCTTAAATAAGGTCTTCCTTGACTATTTAACTAATTCATAATTTGAAGGTCTGGGTAATATGTTATTTTGGCTCTATCCTTGACTGTAATCAGTATATATTCACCTAATTAGTATCTGGCCCAAGTTTGCCCCTGTTTCTTTTAAATATCAAGAAAGCTGCAATCTTCTAGTGATTATTAGAAAGAGTATTAACCTGGGGAAAAAATTCAATGAACCAGAGACCTTAATTATAGAAGTCTCTTTCTAGTTTTATATTTTCTTGGTGCCTTTCTGGTTCATGAGCCTGTCCATTAATTTCTTCAGCAATTATTCTTCAGTAATAGTTTTTGAGTGCCTTTTATATGCCAAGTTATTATGATAAATGTCAGATACTCCCTATCAAAACCTACATTCATTTACAGTAAGATACACATTACACAGGCTTAGGACAGCCCTAATTTCTCTCAATTTGTTCTTTTATACATACTATATTCTTTACTTAGGTAAATGAGACATTAACTGTATGTGATAACTAGTGTTCATCACCATCTTGACAGATCTAGGATCACCTGGGAGATGAGCCTCTGGTCATGCTGATGGGCATTTTCTTGGTTGTATTAATTGGGTAGGAAGACCTATCCTCTGGGAGTTGGGCCATTCCACAGTAGTATCCTGGTCTGTAAAAAAATGGAGAAAGAGAACTGAGTAACAGCATACATTCATCCCACTCTGGTTCATGATTGCGTATTTAACGGAACTAGTTACATCAAGCTCTTGCCTCCTTGACTCCCTTACCATGATGGACTATACTTTGAACTATGAGTTAAGATGAGCCCTTTCTCTCTATTAATAGAAAAAAAATGGAATGCTTACTTCAAAAGGAATATGAGACAGTTACTCTGGAGACAAATTTGAGTGGCCATGGCCCAGAAACAGAGACTCAGGGTACCCCCAAATACCATGGTCCAAGTTTGATAAAGCTTTTATTGTAATAGAACAAAGAAAAACATAAATCAAGGCACTTTTCAAATACAGTGGTGGAACATAAAGTAGGTGGATTGAAGTAAAGAAAAGAAACCTTTGTTATAGGCCTCAAATGTTTTCTGATGGTGTTCTTAGCTTTCAGTTGGTTAAAAACAAAACAAAACAAAACAAAACACACACACACACACATACACAAAACCTAGGGTTTTGTTAATTTAGTACATTTCAAAAGGCTTTTGTCTGTTAGTCATAGGATGTTAGACTGAAACAGAGGTAGTCAAAAAATGGCTATTTAGTGGGCTAAAGATATCCCAAGATAAATTCTAATTAGCCCCTGGACCTGTAACATTCCAACTTTCCACACTTTTCACTGAAGTCCTAAACAGTTAATCAGTATCACAGAAGGTTCAGTTTGAAGGCAAAAATTCTTTTGGGGAACATCTGTTCACTTCCCTTAAGTTGCTGTAGTCAGAGTACTTTAGTTAAGAGTACTACACTATAACAGGGGGAAATGGAACTAAGATACTGGTCAGCTAAATTGTCAAAGGACTGCAGATATTTGAGAATCTGACTGTGAAAATAATTGCCATTGTATACTCAGCCAGTCAGGTGCTTCATTGTCCCACTGAAGAAAAGCTCCACTATATGTTATTTTGCAATGTCTACATGAGTCACACAGGTTCTCGAGGCATTTTCCTACATTTCCCAATCTTTTGAATTTATTTCTCTTATTTTCTGTGACAAAAAAAATGAGAATAGTTTTCAGCATGGAATTTTGTTAAGTTTTCACAGCCATTAAGTCTAAAATATTCTGCCCCAAGAGTACCTTTAATTGCCCATCATTCATATTTAAGGAGAGAAATAAAAGAGAGAAAATAAAAGTACATTTTGTAAAAGGAAGATAAAACCCTCTTTGTGTTCAAGTGTTTCAAGAATAATACCTTTGAAAATCCACTGTCATCTAATAGTTTGGCTCTCCGGGAGTAACTGTTCCCTGTTTGAAAAGCAATGAACACTTTCAGACCTCTAAGGAGAAGACAGTGCTGTTTATGACTCAGCATGTGGATTAGATTTGAAGTGTTTAGAGCTGTAATGCATCCAATTATGCTTCTTTGGAATTGTTTTCTATCTCTAGGAAAGCTTTTGATGTTTCATGACATTTTATCTAAAGAAGAAAATGTGCTGTAAATATTTGGGTGTTTCTCATTGATAGTATCTCTGTGGTTTCAGCAAATGGCTTTAGCAAGCTTTCTTACATAATAACTGTACACTGCCATGGTACCAAGGGTGTTAGAGAAAGAACTTTCCAGTTGAGTAACAAACCCCATCTACGCTGGAACTTTTAAGCCAAAAAAAAAAAATCTCTTTAGATTTTCAGTGTTTTATTATTACAAGATATTTCAGCAAAAGCCAATTACGTAGGTGATAAAACAGATTCTCTTTTACTAATTAAGGGCATAGGGCTCACTTTCACAGAGGTCTTTGAGATCACATCCCAGGCTTATAATATTGTCCTTGTATAAATTTGGACAGTCTACTCCCCAAGGTGGTTTCATTGTCTGTAAATCAGGCCTATTAAAACTTACCTTAAATTATTATTCGAAAATCTAGAAGGATACTTATCAAATTGTCTGAGACATTGTACATACATTTCTGACAGATTTTATGATGATAGTACTCCAGTAAAGTTGATCTGTGGTTATCATTAAAGAAACACAGTATTGAAAAATAAAAGCAGGCTTATTAGTAAAATACTGAACTTTACAAGAAGCAATTTTGAGCTTTGCTTCATAAAACGTAGTAAACACTCATATTCTTTCTGATAGCGGCCCTGTTGTCAAGGTAAGTGGAGAGCCAGCTGGACTAATCTGATAATGCTCAGTGTACATATCAGGTCTTCAGGCAATATATTCATGTCACAATATATCATGTGAAATTTTATCACTTTGGATTCTCGGGGGGTGGGGATCGAGCACCTGAATTCTAATAGAAAATAATTACTTTAAATGCATTGTTTTAAATTAACAATAAATAAAATCTACCAAAGAAATGTAAGTTGCTGGAGGGCTGCTTTGAGAATATGACACATAACTCAGCAGATGAGCATAACTAGACTTCATGGATACTAGACAAGTTGACCCTGGATCTACAAATGCTCTCAAAAGTTTTCATCACTGTCCAATAACACAAAAGACAGAGTCTTGTTTATTTTCAGGTCAAGAATCTTTAGCCACTCTCAGCTGGATGTGTGTCAGCTGAACTTTCCTCAGGAGTGTTGGGAAGGAGACTAGAGGAGCAGTTACAAGCAGAGGCCCTGACACCAACCTTAGGTTCAGTTTTCACTCTGCCCCTCACCAGCACCATTCCTTCAAACAGGTTCCTGACCTCTCTGACTCAGTTTCCTCAACTATATAACAAGAAATATGAAAAGAGAAACATCAGCCTTAAGTTACTATTTTGAGTATGTGTGACTTGATTCAAGGGGGACCAACAGAATAGGACCTTATATATAGTAAACGCTCTTTTAGTTTAGCCCTTTCCACCTTTTTATTTTTCTTTCTTTCCTTGGCCCTTTGTCTCATCATGAACAGTTTCTGCAGTTTACTGAGCAAACATCATGACCCCCATAGACTCCACTTCCTCTTTACCTACAACAATAACTCATACACTCCTCCAAAGCCCTCAATGACTATCAGATAAGTCCCTGACATTTTTTATGACAACATTCCCATTTGACTTATTCCCTGCCCATATCCAGATTTATCTTTAGAAACCTAGTATTGGAATTTGCTAATAAACCTAGCTAATTTTCTATTTGAAAATCTGGAGAGAATACCAGTGTCTGCAGTAATGTGCTAATTATGTTATTTTATTATTGGCAGATTTGATGATGAGGCTAATCCAGTAAAACTGATCTGAGGTTGCCATTAGAGAAATGTAGGATTGGAAAATAAGGCAGATCCACAATACGTTAGTAAAGTATTTTGCTCCCCCAAATGTCAACTTTACTATGAATCCATTTTATTAAATTTTATTCAGCCATTATCCAATACAGTCTCCATATTATACATTTCTTGATCCAAGTGGCTTGTTGGAAGCTTACCTGAAGTATAAGACTTCAGGTACTTGTTAAAAGGTTGACTCTGTGTGTGTGTGTGTGTGTGTGTGTGTGTGTGTATTTGTGGGGGATATACATCTGTTTATGGTATTTAAATTATATAACTTAGCCTCAGAACAATTGTAAGGCAACATTTCTATGTAAAGTTAAATTACGTAGCTCACAGTTACTTAGTTCCCTCTTAACAGGACATGCTTTGCCAGCTGAATGACCAAAGGTGATGACCCTAGAGATGGGATCTGGATAAAAGGTTCCCGTCTACTTTAAAAATCTAGGCCATGTAATAAGAAACAGATGATTTGGGCCAATCAGTAGAATTACAGGCATGTGCCACCACACCCAGTTTCATGACATGTGGGTGATTGAACTCAGAGGTGGGCAAACAGTCTGAGCTATGTCCTCGCTCTCAGGATTTTTGTTATATAATAACTATTAATATTTACAGGGCACATCATGATACTCTAAAGACGAGTTAAGGTATAACAGTGCCCAAATAAATCACACATATTTTGTGTTGACAAAAATCATAGAGAAAAGAGATAAAATTCAAAATCTTAGCTTACTACAGTAAACAAAGGTAGGATAGGGTAGAATGCACCATGAATCTTCAGACAATGAGAAAATCGCGAAATATTTGAGTAGTGCATGTCTAGGCCCCTCGGTATCAACAATTAAACAATTCAGCATTCCTTACTTGGTAAACCATGAGTTACATGTAAAGGAAGGAGAAACTGTTCTTAAAACTGAAACCCTCTCACTCATACAGGAAAATAGATTGAGATTTCTCTGACAAAAGAATATACTGGAGTAACAAAATATTTGTGAACTGTGTAAATGTAAGGGAAACCTCCATTGACTGAGGTTTTCTTAGTTCCTCTATTCCATGATAATTGCCCCAACTACCAAGATCAAACAAATTCATCCAATATAATCCTTTCTGGTAGAGACACCAAGACCAACCTTCCCCAGAGTAATTTACCATCCATAAAAACACTCTTAGGAAGATTCTGGAAATGAGATTGGCACATGGTCCTTATATCATCTAGAGTTCTTGTAGTTTACAAAGAGGTAAGGATTCACTCAGGAAATCAGCCTGCCCCCTTGCTCTTTTGAGCAAATAAAAAGATAGTTGTGAACTGAACTTATTGAATGATCAGGTATTAACCAGCTTCCCTTCACATTAGTTTCCGTTTATTGCCAAGATTCTTTTACCACCACAATTAGTAGAACAAAAATTCTGAAATAAAGTGTCTGCTGTAGTCACTTCTCTTCAGGAGGAAGCAAAACATTAGGGAAAATCTAGAAGACCACCTTACAGTGTCTTGTGCCCTTTGTAAGAGCCCTTTCATCATAAGTCATTGTGAGGGGCACTAATTGGCTTTTCTAGTGTGCTCAGTCCTGGACCATACTAGAATTTAACATGCTAAAAAATAATATATTTAAAAATGAATGTAAATGTCTATGGTGGTTTGAATAGGAATGTCCCCTAAAGACTCTAAGTGTTTGGACATTTTGTCCCCAATTGGTGGCGCTATTTTGGGAGACTTTAGGAGGTGTGGCCATGCCTGAGGAAGCACATCACTGAGGGTAGGCTTTGAGAGTTCTTAAGTCTTGTCCAATTTCCAGTCACTTTTGCTTTCTGTGCGTGGCTTTCTGTTCTGGCCACCTCTGTGGCCATGCCTTCCTCAAGCTCTTCATTTTATAAATTCCCTTGATTATGGTATCTTATTATAGCAAGAGAAAGGTAACGAGTTTAATGTCAAAACCTATCCACAAAAGAAGGAAAATAGAGAGAACACTAATGCATCTTTCAACTCCCATCAATGAAGCAATATCATACAACAGAAGGCCATGGACACAAAAGGATACAAATGGCCAAAACATAGGCAGAGTGTGGGTCCTTGGACAGGATTCTGATATTAAACTCCAGGGCTCAGGGGCCATTGTAAAAACCAGGAAGAAGGTACATGACCATATGGAAGTAGAGTCCTACAGCCTCCTGGGACCTTGTTCATATGAACCTACAGCAATGGTGCCAGCATGCACAAGACCCATGCAAACTCAAGCAGACAAAAACCCAGCAAAGAATAGTGGAAATGGGCAGCAGGTCTCAATCCTAGCTGACAAACTATTGGTAGCTGATTACTGATGGATGAGGAAGAGCTGATCTTCTTAAAAAGGAGTACTCTACATAGGCTGACTAGAACTCAGTGGATGAACTTGCAGTGAGGGATGTCTGGGGACACTGACATGTCACAATAGGCCTTAACAAAATAGCAGAATGCTTGAGTTTCTTTCAGTGAGGGTGGGGGAGTTATGGGAGGATGCCAATGGGGAGGGGGTATAAAGATAATAAGATGCCCTGTATGAAGTACACGAAAATTCAATTAAATTTTTACAAAAATGTAAATAGTTAAACAGATCTAATGTTATATCTCCAGTTTGTCCTATATCTGGGATATAAAGGGAGTTATAAAAATGGTGTGCTCAGGCCAGGTGTACTCATATACACCTTTAATCCCAGCACTCCAGAGGCCAGCCTGGTCTGCATAGTGGGTTCAAGGAGAACAGGGCCTTTGGGGAGACCCTATTTCAAAAAACAAAACAAACCAACAAAAATTGAGTGCTCAGAAAGATGTCTCAAAAGAAGATATAAAAGTGTCTAAGAAATAACTTTAAAAGTGTTCAGCAACTTTAGTAATTAGATAAATAAATGTAAATAAAAATGACATTTCATCTTCCCTCAATCAGAATGTCTGAGATCAAGAAAAGAACAGTTGGCAAATACTAGCAAGGATATAGGGAAGGGGGAGCATTCATGCACTGCTCGTGGTTTACAAACTGGTACATACAGCCATGTGGGAACCAGTGTGGGGAAGTCTCAAGAAACTGATAAAAAGATCTACCATATGACCTAGCTATACCACTATCTTAGTTTGTTTCTCCATTTCTGTGACAAAACACTCTGACCAATACCAACTTGGGGAGGAAAGGGTTTATTCAGCTTACATCTCCCAGGTTGCAGTTCACCAGGGAGCCCAAGGTAGGAACTCAGGGCAGGAACCTGGAGGCAGGAGCTGGAGCACAGGCCATGGAGGAATGCTGCTTATTGACTTGCTCCCCTGGGCCCTGATCAGCCTGCTTTCTTGTGCAACACAGGCCCACCTGCCCAGGGGTGGCACCACCCACAGTGTGCTGAGCCCTCCCACATCACTCATCAAGGAGATGCCCCTCAGACATGGCCACAGGCCAGTCCAATAGAGACAATTCCCCAATTGAGTCTCCCTCAACCCAGGTGTGTCAAGTTGACACTAAAGCTATCCAGCACAACCACCATTTGACATATACCCAGAGGACTCAATCTCTTACCACAGAGATATTGCTCAGCCATGTTAACTGCTGCTTGTTTCACAATAGCTAGGAAATGGAAATAACCTAAATTATCTTAGTTTGATGAATGAATAATGAAAATGTGGTACATTTACACATTGGAGCTCTAATACACTGTAGAGAAAATCAATTCATGAAATCAGCAGATAAATGAATGGAACTGGGTGCGGTAACCAACACTCAGAAAACCAAGTGACCCATATGTTCTTTCATTTGTGGATCCTAGGTCCAGATCATCAGCTGTCAGTATATATCCTGAAGTAACTGCTGAGCAAAGATTGTAAAAGGGATCACAATGTGAGAGGAGAAGAGGGGGCTTGAGAAATTGGGATAGTAGGACACAGATTGTAGGGAAACTGGGAAAATGGAGGGATACTTTAACCAGAAATGAGAGACTGAGGATTATACATGAAGAGATCAAAGAAAGACAGGAAAATAATACTAATACTGTCTGAAAAACCTTAGGGAAATATATTATTTCATTTGCCTACTGAAAATTATACATACAATATATGAGTGCATGTGTGTACTCATATATAAGGATATATAAAAAATTCACTGTGCCAGGCAAAGGAAAACACCCTTTGACTTGTTGGTCAGGGTAGTCCAAGTGACCCTCCAAATAATACAAGCTATTGCCACATCCCTTGATTGTCTCCCAGAACTTGAAGACCCTATTGCTGAAGACAGAACATACTTTGGGCACAGGATTTTGGGGCAATGACCTGGAAGTCACCTCCATGAAGACCTGCATAATCACACCACCATACCAATGTGAATGGGGAAAATAACACAGAGTCCCACCTTCAGATAGAGAACTACAGGCAATCAATGAATGCTGAAGGATGAAGGACTTGTTTTCTCCAGGGACAGGCTTCCTGATAGGTTATCTAATCTGAAGTTTCAGCCTTAACACAGATACAAAAGAGGACCACTAAATGGACCCAATGCAATGCAATGAACTCAGTACACACACACCCACATGTATATGAATGTGTGTATGTATATATGTATTTATATACATGTGTGTATGCATGTATATGTAAGAATAATAATAAGAGATCAAGATATTGTGAGGGAGTGGGAAAGAAGAGGCCATAGGATGAGTAGGAAGTATGGAAAATATTGCCAACATAGTACTCATGTAGGAAATTTTCAGAAAAAAAATGGGATGCTGAATTCCTCATGGTAAGTAGAATCTAAAACATATTACTTCGTTCTCACAGTTCTTAACTTTTAAAATATACTGAAATATTCTATTTACTATTTAGATTTAATTTAGCTTAAACTAAGATCTATAACTTACCAAAATGTGTGAAGGTAAATGACTAAATGTAGCCTGTAATATTGATGCTGCAGTGTCAGTGTGGACATACATGTTAGGTGCTCCATTAAAGAGGAACTTCACTCCTGGAGTAGTGTAACCAAAAGTGGGCTGAACCTTGTTTTGAAGTGTTCTGATTCTTCTCAGAACTGAACCCCATTATCCATCTGTTCTATCATTCTCTCTCTTCTCTCTCCCTGCTCCTCTCCTCTACTTTTCTCTCCTCTTCTACTATATTCTACTCTTCTGTCTAACAAGGAGATTCTCTCTCATTTATTAACTTATTATTCATGGTACCAGAAAGGCATGAACAATCTTTATAACAGTTTTACAAAGGAAGAAGTTGGTTTTCTGACCCTACTGACTCAGAACAGCACATAAAGTCACAGATAGATGTTGTCAGCCTATGCTTTCATTGTTTGTAACATTTGTGGGGAAGATGTTGTTTTTAATGTCATTGTCATCTGCAACATCATCACATCTCATGCATACATACAATGTTCTGAGTAAGGGTCATACCAGAAGCTAATAGCTTGTAAGTTATACCAAATCACTGCAAAACTGATTACACCATTTTTCATAGAAGTAGTACATAGTTCTAAATGTTCTCTAAACATATGATCAACTTAGTTTAAAAAGTAATGTAAAATTTCATTTTGTAAAGGCTTTTACAAAGAATATTTCCCATTAAAGTCAATTCTACAATGATACTTTAAGTTTCCTCTATCAACTTAATATGTTCAACATCTTTAAGAACTGCCCCCCACAGTATCAGGGCATGAAAAATACAAAGCCTGTGCCAGAATATAACATGAAAGGTCTATAACCCAGTAGTGTTTTCACATCTATCTACAATGCATAGGTCTGGCATTTACTTTCCACATTAGTATCTATGGTCTTCTACGACCTCAACAGCATTGCCATAAAAGCTTCCAAGCTTAATATAGCCTGTTTCTCTAAGCTTTCTCAAATTTGACCCATACTCCAGCTCCAAAACCTTTTGAACAAAGTCTTCCACAGTAGCCAAAACATCTCTACTTCTTGGCAACAATTTTAAGTATGAGTTAGCTTTCTGTCCTTGTGATAAAATGGCTAAGAGAATCAGTATGTAAGAAGGAAAAGTTTACTTTTGTTCTTATTTTAAATCTATGTATTTGTTCTTGTTGTTCTACATCTGTGTTGACGTTGTCTATCATGGCAGAAAAATGTGGTAGAGGACATTCATTGTGAATGGGAAGTAAAAGAGAGCTAGTTACAGCTCCCAATAGCTCCTTCAAGGGGATGCTCCAATGACTTCATTTCCTTCTTTTAGGTTATGCCTCTTAAAGTTCCCAAAGCTCCTACTAGTGCCACACCCTGGTGACTGATCCTTTGTCATAGGGGCCTTTTTGAAACAGTTAAGACCAAACCATAAAATTGGTCAACCCACTAATTCTGCATTATCTAAGATGTTGAAAAAATTAACACCTCATCATAAAGAACATGATCCTTTTGGTATAACATCAATTATACTAAAATGTAATATGGCTGACACTGAGTTTTCCTCTCTACACATTTTTGTTCTCACTCTTTCAGGCATACCATACTTATTATATATGATACACAATTGCCATTGAAGGTAAGCAGCATAAAAAATGTTTCCAGTATTTTCTCAAGTCCTATCTAACACAAATCTCAAAACTCTTCCAACAAGTCATACCATAATTTTTGCATGTGTGTATGTGGGGTATGTGTATGCATATGTATATATGGATGTGGAGGGCTCATATACCTCTGTGTGTTTACAAAGGCCAGGGGGTGGACTTCAGTGTCATCCTTTACCACTCACTGCACATTACATTTGAAACAAGGTCTCTCACTAAACCTGAGCTCACTTTTTAAAAACTTTTTGAATTATTTTATTTATTGTTTTGTATTTATTTTAAAAATATTTTTGAGTTTTTGTCCATCTCATATCTTAATCAAATTTAGACTCCCTCCCCCATCCATGTCCTCCACAGTTCCCCCCAAGTGGATTTTATGTGTTCTGTCATATATGTCAAGTCTTATTCAGTCAAGCATTTGCACCCAGATGTCCCTCAGTGCAAGTTCATTATCTAGAGTTGCTCCTATAAAGATCTACTCTCCCTCACTTTGCAGTAATCAGTTGCCAATAGTTCCTTGGCGAGGGTTGGGCTAGCTGCTCATTTCCTCAGTTCTATGGGTTTTTTTTGTTTTGTTTTGTTTTGTTTTTTGTTTCTTTTTTTTTTTTGTCTGAATGAGTCAGCATGGGTCTTGTGCATGCTGTCACCATTGTTGCAAGATCATATGAGGAAGTTTGTAGAGGACTGAAAACCTTTGTTTTCTTATGTTCATGCACCAACCCTAGCTCTTACAATCTTTCTGCCACCACTTCTGCAATGGTCCCTGTGCCATGGTGGGTAACTTAGCTCATGGTTTTCATTGGGCTAGCAGCAGCATGCCTTGTTTATTCTCCTGTGTCTGCTCTGTGGGGTGCTGGGATTACAGGAACAGGCTGGCACATCAGATGGTATTTGGGCACTGGAATCTGAGTTCTGGTTTTCACGCTTGAGCAGAAAGTGTTCTCAACTGCCGAGTCACTTCTCCAGATCCCTTGCTTTTGGATCCAGTGCATAGCCACTTTTCTTTGTGTTTCATTCATCAATCATGTAGTTGGTCTTGACATGTACAGTAGAGTACATGTTCAAACAAACCGAGTTGGATATAAAAATAAACACATGGTGGCTAACAACTGTCCATAGCTCTAGTTCCAGAAGAATGCTACACCCTCTTCTGACCTGCACAGGCATTGCATGACAATTACATGGGTGCATTTACACACATGCAGGCAATACACACAAAATTTTTTAAAAAACTAAACAATGTACTGAGTTTTAAGACAACAGTTAGCAGAATATATACATATAAGCATATACAACATACTAGAAAATAACTCATTTAAACATTGTGTTGCTATATTTGTGTGCAAACATTGCCAATATTTTAATTGCTTTGTGAATGTTAATTTTTACATATTTTATATAAGCATATAATATTTTAACTAAAATGTTACATAATATATACAATATTTAAACAGATACAATATCTACATCAATACATATTTCTCAATAAATCCTGAAAGATTAATTTAGTTCATCTTCCCAGAAACAAAGTCATTATATTTATTATTAAAAACTAGTTAGAGGGGGGTATATAACTTGCAGCAAATTTTCTTTCATGATTTCTCTTTGAATACTCATTTTTTATGCCAATCATTACATAAAATGAATATGTTCTTATATTTGTTGTTCCTTACTATATTGTGAGATAGATAAAATTATATCTTCAATGAATATCATGATGCATATCAAAATAAACACATTTAAATTAGTGTGATGTTCATTTAAACCAAACTATGTAGCACTGTAGCTGAACAATCTCAACAAACAAGTCTGTTGAGATGTGTAACTTATTAACTGATATGCTACAAAATCTACAATGCTACTATTATCTACTCTCAGGCCCAAAGCTGGACCTTCCATACAGTGATTTATAGTTTTAAGTGGGCTGAGTCATCACCCATTCCTAGGAGAGTTAAAATCAAATCCATTGCAGACAATTGAGATAAACAATCAATGCTTCAAAGAAAAATTCAGTTCCCCAAAGGAGGTCACCACAATTTAAGGACAAAGACCTAAATGAAACATGTTCATTCCTCCATCTCACTAGATCAACTTACAATTATAAATTACCATCATCACAAAATACTTTATGATAAAAATGCAAAGAATAAGCAATTTGTAACAAGGAACACGGACTACATTTTAATAAACAGCACTGAAAGTGAAGCCTGGGTTGTACATATTAGCTGTTTGGATATCGAAGTGAAATTACTATTTCCAAAATACAGTCACTCTACGTTTCAGCCGCCAATGAGGAAAGAAAGTGGAGAAAAATGGCATTTATTCAAGGCTCTATTTGCAAATGTAGATGTGATGTTCAAATTGAGATTTTTTTTTTTTTGGAGAGTAGCCCCAAGAGGCCTGGAACTGGCTCTGTAGACCATCCCAGGCTATCTTTGATCTCAAAGAGATCTGCCAGCCTCTGCCTCCCAAGTGCTGAGATTAAAGGCATGTGGACAGACTGAGATCTAAGTGGCATTTCTTAGGGGCTCCAAACAAGTTTCATAAAATCAAGAGAATCTATCAGAAATATTTCTCAAAGTCAGTACTCATCCTGATGCCAGTCCAGATGTCTTAATGAACATCCACAGCATCACTCCCAAAGCTCAGCTTAGTTTCTCTTGCCCTTTTTTGCATTCACATTTTAGTTTTCATTAGTCTTGTATACACTATCATTTGACCATAATGTATTAGACCCTAGACACCAGGAAAATGTCAGGGAATAAATGAACTGAGGCTACACCTTGAGGATAGCTGCATTAGTGAATTTTCTGTTTCTATAACAAAATATCTGAGGTTTTGCAATATTGAAAGATTTCTTCACCTCAGAGTTTTAGGGACTGAATGTCCCAGATTGCTGAGCCCTACTGGTTAGGCCTATGGAGAGTGGAGAGAGTCTTTTGGCTGCATCAAAACATGATAATGACATCATGATGCAAACACATGTGAGAGGAGAGAGAACATATCATGTGGTTAAACAGGAGGCAATTGGGAATCAGAGGCTAGGCTTGCCCTTTTGTAACAACTCACTACTGTGGGAATTAATTGACATACCAGAAAACTATAATAAATTCTTCCAAAGACAGTGCTAGCAATAACTTCATTGTCTTCCACCTGTTCCCACCCCAGAAGAGTCCATGGTCTTTCTTGTTTTTTAAATTATCTTTATTATTTTTATTTTTATGTCACATGAGCGTATTGCCTATGTGCCTGTGAGTGCACCCGTGTCGTGCAATGTGTGTGGAGTTCAGAAGAGGGTGTGAGGTCCCTTGGAACTGGAGTTACAGATGGTTGTTAGCCACCATGTGTATGCTGGGATCTAAATACAGGTCTTCTGCAAAAGCAGCCAGAGCACTTAACCACTGAACAATCTCTCCAGCCCGAGTCCATGGTCTTTCAACATTGCCATACATAAGAGTAAAGGAAAGCAACTGTTGGAAGGTTCTGAGAAAGAATGAAAGAATAGTAGACATGTTGGCAACAGAGTGTATCCAGGTCAGAACCACCTAGCATGCTGCCAATTATTAGAATCTGGAGAAGTAAGATGGCAGTCCGACAGGTTTTAAAAGAACAGCAGGCAGATGGGAGAAAGGCAAAATTTACCATGTCACAGAAACTTTGAGTCTAGTGTTTCCTCAAAGAAGGGAAGATAAAACTGGAGTTCAGATGTTGGTTTCTAGAATCTTTGTCTGATGTAGGAACCAGATTTCTTAAAGGAAATAGATGAAGGCTGCTGAGATAGCTTAGTAGTTCAAGTGTTTGTCTTGTAAGCATGAGGACCTCACTTTGGTCCCCAGATTCCACGTTAAAAAAAAAGCCAGGTGTGGTAGTGCATGCTTATCATTCCAGCATTAAAAAGGAGGAGACAGGCAGATTATTGGCGCTCACTGCGTAGCCAGGCTGGCCTTATTGATGATTTCTGGGCCACCAGTGAAATACCCTGTTTCAAACAAAAACAAAAAGAAAGAACGATGAACTATTTGTGTCCTAGTTAGCCTTCAATTGTCAATTTGACACTGCTTCCTTCCCTTCTTATCTTTCATCTAATAAGGGAATCTCAGAAGAGGGATTTCCCAGGCCTGTAGGGGTTTTCACTATGGTTATAATAAGAATGAGATTTTGAATCAACCCATTGATGTCTGCAAGTCAAAGTGATCCAGGAAACAGTTCAGAGGGGTAGTAGTGAACAAAACTGTGAATACTTGAAAAAGAAAATAAATAGATTAGTATTTAATTATAACTAAAAATATAAAATATCCACGAGTCTACACATATAAAAATAAGTCTAAGAAAAAATAGTTCAGTTTCGGTCCATCCACTGGGGTCTGGTTAATCTACCAAGAATCCCATGTCTGCCCCTCCCAGAAGTCATCTGTTGCTACAATTTCCTTAGGTGTGGTTGGAGCTTCTTTTTCTGTGCTGGGATATTTTTCTGGTTTGAACACGCATGGACTTGTGCATGTGGGACAAAGTTTTTTAAGATTTACATATTTTTAAACATTTGTGCGTGTGTGTGTGTGTGCACACGCGTACGTGCGCGCACACGCACCTGGGTGAATTTATATATATCACATGCATGCAGGTGCCCACAGGGGTCAGAAGAGGGTGTAAGATCCTGGAACTAGAATCATAGGTGGTTGTGAGCCACCTGATATGGGTGCTAGGAATGGAAACTGTGCCTTCTGAAAGAGCAGTAATTGCTCTTAATGACTGAATCATCTCTCCAACCTCAAGAAAATTTCTTTTTCAAGATTCTCCCAAGAAGTGTTACAGATTGTAAAAATTTCTTCATATTTTTTTTCTTTTTTAATTATTTTTTATTTATAGTTTTTGAGTATTTCTTCATATTTAAAGATACAACACCTAATTTCTCAGTCTTTGGGTATGGACTGCAGCTGGTGACTGACTCCCTTCCAAAGAAATAAAATAGTGAAAAAGAAGAAGTAAATGTGAATTTACATTGTGATCCAAACCCACATGAACAGAGATAAGTAAAATTAATAACATTCACAACTGACCTGGTGAGTTAAAGTCACATTTGACCTCTGTGGTTTTCCTCTCATAGGCCTATCACTTCAATTTAAATGTAAGAAGCCCCACTGGATGGACACTCTGTAAATTATGTAAGTTATGATTCACTGAGCTTTCAAGTAAGATGAATTAAAAGAACTGCCATAGCCAAGAGGGCCCAAGTAGACATGATGACTAATTGTGATGCTGTACCCTGGATGGGGTCCTACAATGGAAAGGGCCAGGAAATGACTTAAGACATCTGAATGAAGGATGGAGTTCAGTCAATAAATACTGTGTCAGTGTTAGTGCATCAAGTATGACATGATGCCAATCTAACGTGAGAGCTAATAATGGGTGGAGCGGCAGGATGTGTGGGCTGCAGGGGTCTCTTTTATCTTCATAAGTATTCCATGAATAGAAGCTGTTCTAAGGTCTTTACTGAACTTTAAAGAGTCTCTCCAAAGTCATAGGGGCAAAAAAGTCAGGTGGACATAGGAAACAAGGAGGAAGTCTGATGGAATAAGAGACAGGAAGATAAGATGATGGAAATTAACTAAGACAAAATAATATTACTAAAAAAAGGTAGAGAAATGAGCTTCTAAGATTCAGAGATGAAAGAGCTAGAGAGGTGGCTCAGCAGTTAATAGCACTGGTTGCTCTTACAAAAGACCCAGGTTCAAATCCCAGCACCCACATGATGGTTAACAACCATCCTTAATTCCAGTTCCAGGAGATCCAATGCCCTTTTCTGTCCTCCACAAGCTTTGTATGACAAGGGGTGTACTTACATACATGCAGATGTAACACTCATAAAGGTAAAGGTAAAGGTGTTTCACAAAGAGGAAGAGTCTCTAGAGCTACTGGCTGTGATGATTTGAATGAGAAGTATCCACCTATAGGCTCCAAGTATTTGAACACTTGGTCAGTTGGTGCTGTTTGGTAAGGCATATGGAAACTTCAGAAGGTGTGGTTTTGCTGGGGGAGGCACATCACTGGGATGCACTTTGAGAGTTCAGAGCAAAGGCCCATTTTCTAGTCTCTCTCGAAGGCTCAGAAGAGAATGGGTTTCCTGGTCTTTCCCAGTACTGAGAGACTACCTGCATGGCTTGGCTCTTGGACCACTTCCTCTGGCTTCAAAGCACATTGCCCCAGTTTCCCTGTCTGTGGTTCCACTTCCTCCTTCTTCAGCCTTCCGGCCTCCGCCTTATAAAGACTACTGCAACTTCCACAGTTACACCAGACCCAGTTGGTTAATCCAAAATAATCTCAAAATCCTTAATTTAGTCACATCTGCAAAGTCCTTTTGCCTTATAATGTAACATTCACAGTTAGGATTCCAGTGAGGCCGCCTCTAGGGAGTCACCAATCAGCCTACCACAATGACAGGCTCTAAGTAAAAGGCAAGTCAAAGGAGCCCCACAAATACCCAGGAAAAACTTGAAATCAGAGACCTTAGGAAGAAAGGGCACAATGTTTCATTTTTTTTTCTTCCACAGGCAAATTGAGAAGCTTGCTAGAAATGAAGATGATAAATGGACTCGGGTGGAAGGAATTAGTACTCCTTATGCTTCGGTGCGTCCTCTGCTTAACCACTCTTTGGCTTCATATGTCGCGGGTTTTTCCATTCTATAAGTGCTGTCATTCTAGGGTTGCAGTGGCCATGGAGTCCTGAAGAGCACCACTGTGCTCCTTCACAAAGCTTTCATTACAGCATCAAAGTTAGCTAATGCTGGAGGAAGTGTACTGATGTACAGGCACTCAGAAAAGCTCCCACTTCCTGTGTGAGGTTTTGGGAGCAGTAAATGCTCTGATTCAGGATTTTATTTCCCATACAGTGAAGCACACATTTTGCAGGGACATTTGTTGTCTGCTGACCCAGTATGCCTTCTGCCTTCACACACCCTGAAAGGACTAGACTCTCATATTCACACATTTTCTCGTCTCTCTCTCTCTCTCTCTCTCTCTCTCTCTCTCTCTCTCTCTCCCTCTCCCTCTCCCTCTCCCTCTCTCTCTCTGCTTTCTGTGCTTGAAGATGTGAGGTTAGCTTTCTGCCCTGGCTGCCATCCTGCCATCTGCCATGCCTTCCTGTTATAATGGACTCTATCCCTCTAGAACCATAGGCCCAATAAACTCTTCCTTTGATAAGTTGCCCTGGTCATGGTGTATTATCATAGCAGCAGAAAACTAATAAATACACTGATCAGCCAATCTAGCTAATTAGTGACTCCAGTTTCAGTTAGAGACCCTGTCTCAAGAGAAAAAGTGATGAATAGGGCAAAACACCCTACATTGGCTTCTGGCCTCCACATGCATGTGCCATGCACACCACACACACACACACACACACACACACACACACACACACACATACACACACACACAGACAATTAGAGGATTAGTCTATACCTTTGCTCATATGAATTAGTACAAGTTGTGTATCTTTTATGTGACATACTGGTGACCTAAGGTTTTTCTGATTTGAGAATATTTGCTATTATATATTCAGATTTACTGTAGCTAATGATCCATGTCTAAAAATGAAATTCCTTTAAGAATTTCATATATTCTTCACACACATGGTAAAGCTAATTTTACATAGTAGTCTTCGTCACTGTCCTGAGCCAGTTTCATGTTGTGGTTTTCTTCTGCTGATTGTAGGCACTCACAGTGCTGCAGGGGTTGGAGCACTTCAGATTCAGATTTTCAGGTGAGGGTTAGGTAATAAGTTTAGGTCAGAAACATAGTAGTAACTAGACCAGAAGGCCCATCAAGTTGCAGTTTCAGGAACAAACATCATTGCCACTTCACCTCAGGTCCATTCCAAGGTTTGTAACTGCTTTCTAAAGATCAGTTCTCTTGGACTGGCAAGATGGTTCATTGTACAGTACTTGTTATGCATGCATGAGGACATGGCTTCAAATACCAGCACTCACATGAAAAGCTAGGAATGGCTATATACATGCTTGTGACCACAGCACTAAGGGAAGTGTGCAGAGAGGAAGGTGGCTGGAAATCACTGGCTACTGGCCTAGCTCCAGGGTACACAGAAAACCTTTCTCAGGAAATAAGATGGACAGTGATAGAGCAGGTGCTCAACTCCATGCCCTCTTCTGGCCTCCATGTGCATGAGCAGGGGCTTGCACATCTGTGCAAACATATGTGCACTTACTCCACATACACACCTAAAAAAAGAAAATTCATTTTCTATAAAGAAAACTGCCCCAAATTTCTGTAAGCATGCCCCACAAAGCTGAATAGCACCTGTGCTAGAAGCATATAGTTTTAAGAGTCTAGCATCAGTGTGGAGAACTCCTAAAAAAACTAAAAATGAACCTACCATTTGGCATATACCCACAGGACTCATCCTATTGCAGAGACACTTATACATCCATGTTTGTTGCTGCCCTTTTCACAGTAGCTAAGAGATGGAAGCAAGCTAAATGTCCCTCCACTGATGAGTACATAATAAAAATGTGGTACATTTAAACAGTGCATTTCTACTCAGTGGTAAAGAAAGATGAAATCATGAAAATAGAAACTGTTATACTAAGTGAAGTAACACAGACTCAGAAAAACAAACAACGTATGTTCTCCCATATATGTGGATCCTAGCACCAAATTCTTATAAACAAATATCCCAGTCACTACTCATTAAAGAAGCTCATTTTGTACCAGAGACTATTACCAAGTACCACAACTGGTCACATTCATTGTCTATGAATTTCCCAGGCCTAAGTGACACATCTACAATGCAACCTCTACACCTAAGGCTCAAGGAACATAGAACAGGGATAATGAAGAGGACACTAATGAATCTCTCAGTTTTCAATAATGAAGCTTCCTCATGCAGTGGAGGGCCAGGAACATAAAAGGTCACAAATAGCCAAAGTGTAGAGATCAAGTCTGCTGAATGATGGTCCTTGGGCAGGATCCCTTCATTAAACTTCACCTACCGAAGACTTGGGGACCATTGTGGAAGAGAGGGTGGAAAGATTGTGAGAGCCAGGGAGGAGGTACATGACCATATGGAAACAGAGTCCTACAAGCTCCTGGGAACCTGCTCATATGATTCTATGGCAATGGTGTCAGCATACACAAGTTCCATGCAAACTCAGGCAGACAATAACCCAGCATAGAACTGGGAAAATGAACAGTAGACCTCAATCTTCTCTGAAGAAATGTTGGCAACTGATTGCTGCTAGATGAAGAAGAGCTGATCTTCCTAAAACAAGGGGCACTGATAGGCTGACTAGACTTAGTGGACGGGCTTGCACTGGGGAATGACGGCTGGGACACTTACAACCCAGTGGGCCTTAACAAGGATGACAGAGTATATGGGCTCCACTGGCATGGGGGGCGCAGCTATGGGAGGGTGCCAGAGGGGATGGGTATATAAAGATGCTCAAGATTATTTGAGATGTTCTGTATGAAAATCACAAAAATTCAATTACAAAATATATAAATATTTAAAAAAGAGTCTAGCATCAAGTGAAAGACAAAAGATGTCTGTGTGTGTTCGTGGCTCCCAGTCCCCCTAAAACATGATCATACTTTTTTATGCCCTGAAGTATAATATCAAAATAGAAGCCTATGTCATAAAACACCTAACTTAATACTGAAAATATCATCTGTAGCACCCAAATTTGATGTGCAACTTAAAAATTGAAAGCACGTGAAGAAATGAATATATTTAACAAAGAAAGGGATAATACATCATTTTTTGTTAAACTAATATTCAAAGGAGACTAGACTGTAGACCAGGCACAAGTGTTAGGCTGTCAGGAAATAAACTTCAAATAGACAACAGAGTTCAAATGAGACAAAGCATCTAGTATTTGAAATATGAATTGGCAAGATTCAAAAGGTACAGCGTCACAGCAGGCAAGACGGCTCAGTGAGGCAAGGCAAGACTCTTGCCTCCAAATCTGGTGACCTGATTTCTCAGGGGTCCCACGTGGTGCAAGGAGAGAACTGACTCCTGTTGATCCAGTTGTCCTCCGTTTTCACATGCATGTCATGATGTGACACACATGCACATGCACCACACACAGACACATATAACTTCAACAGATGAGTCTTTGAGAATTTGAATAGAATAAGGGTAAAAGGGTTCCTAAAGAACCATCCGTGTGTCCTATAATTTTTCTTCCCTGTGTTATCATAGATGTTTAGGGCTCTATAATAAAACTTTTGTATCTTCCACCTGTTTGTCCTATCAAACTGCTCACTAAGGGTTAGTTTTTTGTTACTCTACTGCTTGAGGAAAAGAGTTTAAATCAATGGAAAACAAATGAAGCAGTGAAAAGTGAAGCATTCATTCATTCATCCATTCATTCAACAAAGGAGTTGAGCGCAGCATATACTAGGTGCAGAACCCCCTGCTAGTTGTTGACTATGATGCAACCCAAGCCCTGCCCTTTCTATCTGAGAAGCAAAGAGCGACAAACAACACAGTGGATTGATTTCATCATTTGTCCTAAAGTGGATATTTTAAGACTATACAGGCAGAATAAGGAAGCAGGATTTCTTTTCTCTTTTTGTCTTGTGTACCTCAGGCTGACCTTGATCTACTCTTCCTATGTAGCTGAGGATGGTCTTGAGCTCTTGATCCTTCCACCTCCACCTTCCCAACTGCTAAGACGACATGTATGCTGCAGGACCCAAGCCAATAGAGTAGAAGTAAAAGCAAAGTTTTTCTGTTGTAAGTGGTGTTTTAGTTGGACCTAAAATATATAAAAGAGACCAACAGTGTACTAGGAGTTGAAAAAGAATCAACATATTAGAAAGATAGAATCTGGTGACAAAAGGCAACAGAGTGGACTAGAAATGCAAACCGTTTTATCTAATACTTGTCTTAACATTGTAAGGAGTTGAAATTAACTTAAAGATAGTAAACAGGAAGACATTGTGCTATTGGAAACAGCTCTGAATGAACATCCTCTCTAATAAATACCAAAGAATGTGAGCTAAGGCATGTTATTTCACTTGTCAGTGTCTCCATGTTTCCATCAGTCCTGAATGAAAAAATAACTTATTAAACAGCACTGAATGAAGCCAATAAGATAATACATGGGGGAGCACTGTGGGAAATGCAAAGACATGGTCTGCCACCGAGAGGGGCCATTACTGAATGAAGGATTGGAAATTGCACTCAGGGAATGACACCACAATTGGAGACAAAGTGCAGTAATATCCAGAGGTTACTCATCCACGAGGATCTATGCTTTCTTCAGCTCAGGAGATGCATGGTTGAGAATGAAGTCTGACAGTATAATCAGTGGAGCAGTGGAGTCAGCATATTCCTCTGCATCCCAGCACAAGGTACAGTGGGGTAGCTGGACTCTTTCAAACTCTAAAAGGACCCATGGATGCTTAGAAGGACTTGGAAAGCCTAGTTCACACATTTCACAATGTATTCTTGTATGTTGGGAAGGCTGTCTGTGTCTTCCCATGAAGTTGACTTTTCTAAATGTAAAGAACACTGCAGTGGCATGTACCTGTCACCCAGCTACTTAGAGAGTTGAAATGAAGCAGGATTGCTTGCACGCAGGAGTTCAAAGGCAGCTTGGTCATCACAGTGAGGCTAAGTCTCAAAATAAAAACAAAACAAAATTTTGAAGGATAGATTAGGATTTGATTATAAAAATAACAACAGATGGAGGGCTTCTCTCAGTCTTTTGTTCATACACTTACACATATTTACTTATCAATAATTATTTTTTCCACTGTAGTGATCCTGTAAGTTTGAAATTAATATTAGTACCTTTTGAGCAATCTTAAGCTAAGTAATTTATCCAATATCATGCCCCAGTAATTCTTAGAGATGGTATTAGCCCATTATTCTCTGACTTCTCTACCATCCATATCCTTATATTATACTATAACATGCCAGCAACAATAGAGAATAAAACTTCTGGGTTCAAATGGTGTCTATTACAAAGCATTCCAATATTTGACTATACTCTTAACTAAGACATAAGATAAAAACTACTAAAATACTATAAAATATGATATATGCATAAGACTATCAAAAGAGTTGTCATTCAATATAGCATTACATGGATCATGATTTACAGAAACTCATCCAAACTATTCCTTATGGTACATGGGACTGGTCTTATGAAACTAGCTGTAGATCAACTAAAGTTCAGTCAGATCTTTCTGCAACTGCCCACACACCTGTGTAGTACTTCATACTGAAGATAATGACATTGACAGAATATTTCTGTAAACATAAAGCATATGGATTTTAGCCAAACCTCAATTAAAGCCTTTTACTTTAACATGTGAATAAGTTGAAGAAAGACGAGCTAATAACTTTAGATTATAAATAATTTCCCATACTGGGTGGTGAATATGTAATATATTGATAGACATCTGTACAGCTAACCCATATTACAATAGCTGCTCATATTAATATTATCAAAGTGAAAATATTCACCAAATATAAAATGGCACTGAGTGAGAAATTGTGGGTACTGGTTTAACTGCAGAATTCATGTTTTCCAAGTACTAGATAATGTGATGTATTAATAGGAACAAATGGAAGTTCCTGCCATGAAAGTTCAAAATTAAAATGCAATAGGAGTGGAGTGAGAATCACTGATGGTCAATTATTAAGGGGTACTCTTCAGTGAGCACACTGACAGGAAGCCAATAGACCTTCTGCAGGCCACTGAAGACCCAGAAGCAAGCATCTCACTCATGCTCACATGCATTCTAGTGATTTCTTTAGGACTTTACCTCTAAAGACATCAACGAAGAATCAATCCAAAGAAAAATGAACAAGGACAAAGAATAAGCATAGGATAATTACAAGAATTTCTTGTTAAGAGGAAAGATTTTCAAACTGAAAATACCTGAAGACTCCTTGCTTCTTCTGATAGTAAATCTGTTTTCTCATTATGGATAAAGATTTGTTGAAAGGATTGGAGCAGTAGTAGGAACCAGAGTGACTGGAAGTATAGCACATTGTGAGGATGGACAAGGACATCTTTATAGCTTCTGAAATTCTTCCTCTGAGTAAGCATGGAGCACCATGCTCCCGTGAGGTCCACAGGCTCAATAGCTCCATAAAATTGTGTACATTGATTAGTATTTTTGCCCTCTCTTCAGTACTCTGATATGTATACAAGAGAAATTTTGCATAAGAAGAAAGCTCCTTATGTTAGTAACAAAAGACTTTCAACAAATAATTTCTTCCACACATGGATAGACGTTATGATGGCTAATATTATCAACTTGACAGGATCTATACTCAACTTGACAAGCCACTGATCCTGCCTTCAAAGGACTGTCTAGATGAAGTAATTCTGTGCTGTGGGCAGAGGTCCTAGATTTCCACCGAGAAATTGAGTGGAATACCAGAATTCATCAACGAAAACACATTCTTACCAGGCCATGTCACTACCAAATAGAAATGTCAAGACTGAGCTGAATACTTATTGAGTTTAATCAAAATAAAATTATTAGGTCACATTGAGGAAACAATATTCTTTCAGTCATGAGAGTCTTGAATATTATAACTATTTGTGGTGATTACAGGAGGAATTCTGAGGAACCAAGATGCACAGACATGCACATACTTACAGAAGCACAGCCCAAGCCAATGATACCATCTCTCTATGAAGACCTCTCACCAGCTATAGGCTCCACCAGCAGAATCTCAGCATAGTACTGGTGTTCCCTTCTGACTTCCTCAGCCCTCCCTTACTGCCAGTTTTGCATCTCATTGTGTCACATATTTAGGTATCCTTAAGTACAGGAATTTTTTTCTCTGAAAACCTGACATGGCCCCAAAAAGGCTATCGCTGTTGGAAGACTGGTTTATTCATGAGGTCACATATGCCCGTGACTTCTGAGGGACTACACTCACTGTTCTGTGATTTCATACATTTTCCTGGAGCTAAGCAATCTCTCATTTCAAAGCTGATATCTGCAAAGAAAATGGAGTATTATTAAGAAATCATTGTGATTTGCAGTCTTCGATATTCTTTAAGTTGGATAAATGCTAATACCCTATAGTTCTTGTGAACAAGAGAAAGGGGTTCTCTATTTGCAAAGGCATCTTAAACATCGGGGGATTAGAGAGGAATGTATTTTGAGAAGGAAATGAGTCTTTTTCCTTTATCCTTTCACAAAGTCTAGTGTTCCTACAGCCTGTTGGAGCCTGCCTGTGGCTAAGGTAGTGTGTCAACATTGTATTCTAAAACCAAAACTCCCATTAATCTCATACTAATTTAACTACAGTGTTTTATTAGTTTTCTTTGTGTTACAAATCTCTTCACTGAATCTTCCCAGTGAAATGGAAATCCAAACTGACATTTGATACTGAACACATCAGCTAAAATTTTCCTCCAGGTTACCAGATCAGAAGAATGTCTAGACTCAAAATATTCAAAGCTACTCCCATCTAAAAGCTTCCCAACCTTAAGGATTATCTGTCAACCTAGGATCAGAGGGATTTGTGTTTGCAAGTTCTACCTTCCTGAATAAAAATAACTTTGGAGTAAGCAGTATCCAAACAAGGTATACGGAACAGGAAGAGAAATGAGTAGAAGACAGAAGCAGGAAGCAAGATTTTCAGAGGAAATCCTAATACCCATTTGATATGCAAAGGGAAATAGCGCTAGGTGAGAAAAATCACAAAAACCGAGATGAAAAGAGTGACCAGAGGAGTGTGTGACAACAGAGAAGGGAGTGCTGCCCACCAAGTCTTGGTGCTGACTAAAGTAAATATCTTTCATGAATTTTAAGAGGAAGTCTTACTTCATTGGGAATACATTTGTAAAAAACATTAATTTAATCAGATACAACATTTATATTTACTTAATGTACAATACTGTTTTATAGGCAATTTGGTTGTTTTTCCTATAATGTTCATTTATTACTTAAAGATATAATTCCTATGTAATTAAGAATGACAGTATTATCATTATAAATTAAATCAGCATTCAAATAAGTTTAGTAAAGTCAAAGAGTCACTGTTATTCTCTGAAATTCATTAACAGCTGAAGAATATTTGGTTTGACCATTTTGTAAAAGTTTCATCAGCTCATCAGCAAAGGTATTATAAAAATGCACTCAGAATTCGCCTTCACTTGGAAGCTATCTGATGGTGCTTTGAGTGTAAGTGCTTCACTGTGAGGCTCTCTGAAAAACTGAATGGTAGTGGTGGTGCTGAGTGCATCTTTGTTTTCTTCTGAATGGAAGAAAGAAATAAAGCAAAGGCAATATGGGTTAAGTCAGAGAAAAAAAGAGGACATAAAGTTGGTTTGGTCAGGAAGGAAGGGACTACGGGTAGACCTGGGAGGAGTTCGAGGAGGGATGAATATGATCAAGATGTGTTGTGTGGGATTTTTAAAGAACCAATAAAAATGAGGAAGGACAAACAAACTAAAAACAAACCACCACCACCAACAGTCTGGGAATGAAGCAGTTCCAAGAGGTGCAACTGAGACTGGGGAGGTCCTTAGAAGTGGGTTTGCAAGATGCCTTGAGGTTTTACATATTTGAAGGAAGACAAAAGAGAGCTTCCAGGACTGGGGAGATGGCTCAGTGGGTAAAATGCTTCCTGTGCATGTATGAGGACATGGGTTCAGATCCTAAATACCCATATAAAAACAGGTGTTTTGGCATGCTCCTGTTATCCCTGCTCTGGTGAGCTGGGGACAGGCTTCCCTGGCTAGCCAGTCTAGCTTGAAATGGTGAGCTTCAGTTACAATGAAGAAACCCTGCCTCAAAAAATAATATGAAAAGAAGTAGGTAAAGACTGACAGATATCAATCCCTGGACAGCATATGCGAACAATAGTTGAGCACACACATATGCGTGCTTACACACAGACATACCACACACAAACATGAATACACACACACACACACACACACACAAATTCTGAACTAAGGTCACCAGAATTACCAAGGTGAAAGATCTTGAGGTAAAATGATATGTTTCAATTTTGGGGAATATTGACAACTCTAAAGCCTGACATTTTGAGTTCTAGAATGTACTGTCTAACTTTAAATTAACAACTTATTCTTCCACATGCCAAGTTTGTGGTAAGGCAAAAATACAGAACTAAAACATGCCCAGAGGACTGTGTGCTTTCTTTTCAGAACATGTAACTGTAACTACTACGACAATATTTCTTTCTACATGAATGTGTGCTTCTCTGGAAGTATGTGTGTATGTTCCACACATGTATTGAGGCAGCAACTTTATTCCTCATTCTGTCTACCACCCTTGGCTTACAGTATAGTAGAGGCTCAATATTAGCCCTGAATGAGTGTCTATGTTAGTGTACCCTTCCAAATATTGTCAATTAGACAAATGAAAGTATCCACATCATAAAGTTATAAGGGGATGCTGTTATCATGGGTGTCAATCATGTGACTTCCATGTGCATCTGGTTTCTTGAGCTGATGAATTCCTTTCATTCCTTGATGTAAACAAGACTGAGCCTGCCAGGTGCAGAGGTCAGGAGACAGCATCACCTTGGGATGCATCTTGCCTGCTGCTGTTTTTATACAGCTTCCAATTCCTGCACTTAAGTCATGCTCAGTATATGATGGGCAGTAAATTTATATGATTGTTCCAGGTCATTGGAATCAAAACAATGCCCAACGTTACTCTTGGAGCAATTTTCTTCTTTCTTCTCCTCTCCTCCTCCCCTCCTCTCCTTTCTCTAATCAACTCCACTCTGCTCCTAAATGCTTTTGTTCATTCGGCATATCACTGCCAATTCATTGTGTCAAAGCGTATCTTCATGTGTTTGTGTGCTATGTGTAGGTGTGTGCACACCCACACATTTTTCAGGCAGTCTCCTTTTTATTTTCTTGGACAGGCATCACACTGACCTGGAACTCTCCAAGTAGTCTAGGCTAGCCAATTAACAAACTCTGTGGAACTTCTTGGCTCTGCCTTTCCAAAGTTAACATTACAAGCCCTTACCACCACACCTGGCTTTTTTCATGGGTAGTGGATCAAATTCACTTCCTCAGGCTATCAAGGAAAGCACTTTACAAGCTGAGCTATTGCCCCAGCCTCTCCAAAGCATGTCTTGCAGACTGTCTTCTTCCCTGCCACTGCCAGAATATTCTCCAGACTGTTTCCCCTCCAGAGATTTTCCACTGTCTTTAGGGAACTTGGACATGTTCACAATATGGAAACTGTCATCTTACTCATGAAGACCATGTCAAATGCCAACCCCATTTTCAAATTCTTTTTATACATACAGTACTTTGATTTCAGTGCCTGTTTTGTGAGAGTGCTCTCCATTTACATACGTATGAACTCACTCTGGACTATGATTCCCTCAAGGTCAGGAATAAGTCCAGAGTGCCAGTAATATATATATATATATATATATATATATATATATATATATATATATATATATATATATATATATATATATATATATATATATATATATATATATATATATATATATATATATATATATATATATATATATATATATATATATATATATATATATATATATATATATATATATATATATATATATATATATATATATATATATATATATATATATATATTACTGGCACTCTGGACTTATTCCTGACCTTGAGGGAAGCAGACTTTTAAAGGGCATTGATGTGTTAAATAACAAAACTTAAAAGCTGGAAACATTTATGGCTCTGCTTTAAGGAAAAATCTACGTTGGTGATATAAAGATTTTCAATTTCACAAAAAGGAAAAGAACAGCAGACATTTTAGACTCTTGTCTGACCTCATTCATGACTTCGAAAAGTGCTTAACAGCCCCAGAAACATGTTTTAAAGTCCGAAAGTCCATTTCATGGTATTATAACAACATTTAAACTTTTCTTGTTATATACTGGGTAAGGATGAGGTAGGCTGCATTAAGGCCAGGGGCATATCCATGACTTGAAAGAAATGTCAGTTTAATATATTTGGCCATATGATATGGAGCCAATGTTCAATTTTATGTTCCTCTAACTAAAATGAGGTTAATTTATTGAATAATAAAAATCTCTTTTATTAAAAATTTTCCACATCAGATGTCTTTCAGGTTCTGTGTGATTCTTCATGGTACCTGGCAGATAAATATCATGATTCCCTCTTTACAGTTCAGCCTAGGACCAATCCAAGGTCACATGGTCAGAGAAGGCTTCCTAGTCTAAACTTTCCCTGTGCTGACTTTCTTGCCCAGTATACAGTTGGCACATGGGTTTGGAAAGGCACAGTTGTCCTTTCATACAATAAAGCTTAGCTGGGTGCCTACACCACTAGGAAAGAGAGAAAAGTCAACAGAGCCAGAGCCACAGGGCCACTCTCTGGGATTAGATGCCTGTCAATCTATACTCCTCACCCATTAATGAAAAGTAGGTTAGCCTTTCTGGGCCGAAGATTAATAGAGATTTTGATTTGGCCTTCTTTCCATTGTCCTAGTTGATGGTTTCTTAACTTTGGCCTTGTTCATATTTTTTATAGAACCTGTCCTATCATTCAAGTTGCTTAGATGCATCCATCTTCTCTCCTGACTAAATATCAGCAGGAACTCCCAACCAGTTGTGAAGGCCCAGATAACTCCAGACATTTTTATTTATTGTCCTCAGGGGCATAGATGGGGATGACAATAGGTAAACCATCCTTAACTACTGCATTAGCTACTTTTCAATCAATCTGAAAAAATACTAAGAGAGACAGCTTTCTTTTGGCTCATAGTGGTAGAGAGTTCTGTCCACAATTGATTGACTCATCCAGTTGAGCAGAACATCAGGGCAATAGGAGCACATGGAGGAGAGAGCTGTTCACATCAAATCTGAACAGGAAGCGTAATATAAAGCTTGTCTGGCTTTCTCCTTTTTTTAATCCTTTTATTCTGCCTGCTAACCCCCTTGTCACCCTCATCCGTTAGATGGCACTATGCATGTTCTGTTTTGGGTGGGTCTACTCCCTTAGTCAATCCTTTCTGCATATGTCCTCACTGATATACCCTAGAGATTTTCTGTATCAGTCTCTTAGTTAATTCTGAATCTAGTTAAGTTGACAATGAAGATGAGCCATTATAGCTAAGAACCACCTCCATAGGAGAAAGATTAAAGAAACAAAAATCAAAGGAACTGAACTCCAGCCTACTGCAAATCACACATTTCTCAAAACTTCAGGTTCCCATCTGTAAAATGTATGCTATATGTGAATCCTAGGACTGTTAAAATAACAATAGTACAAATACCAAACTGGAAAGTCTCTATTAAAACAGCTGTAGGAATCACGGTATTTAGCTCTCTCTATGAACTATATAGAGCTTAGAAAGAGTTGTAGCCTACAATAGTGAAAACACTGAGTCCTTCTCCTGGGTCTGCTTCTAGCTTCTATGCCTTTTTGGTTAGGGCACTTCACCCTCCTGAGACTACAGTAAAATTGCATATTACTATTATAAACTTGACTGCTATTGTTATTACCAGTTTCATTACTTTCATTACAGTATGCCAGTTCATGTGGAGAATTTTTCTTCCCTCACCAGGTGTAGTCACTGGGAAGAAGATTCAGGTACTTGCATTCTTCTCTAGAAGTCCAGCAGCTGACCCTTCCCTCCTCCCATCCACAGGACCAATTGTTCTGTGAACTCCTGATATTCCTATAGGTTTTTGTTTTCTTTATCTGCCCATTGGCCACAATTATGTTTTGTCCTCTGTTTCTATACTATTAAGATGGCAACCCTTTAGTTTGGCAGATCATTCTCCAGAATAATATCTGTATCTCTTATTGAAGGTAATATGTATAAATTCCAAAAACTGTCCTCACTAGAGGTATTCCTTCTTTTCCCTTTCTATCTCCTTTGTGCCCTTTAGCTCTACAGCAGTCATAAATAACTGGTTCTCCAACAGGCACCTTGGAAAACAAAATATTCTTGAGAATTGAAATTTTGAGTCCTGGAACAAAACAAATGGATCCTGATTTTCTTACCAGAGTATGGGGTGTGCGTGCTCTCTCTGGGCGCACTCCCAGAATGGCACTCCCCCGCCGCACCTGGCTAGTCGCTGGCGGGTCTGGCCACAGGTGTCTCTGGCCATGCTGGTGGGTGCCCTGCAGGCTTTTCCCGGCGGCTAGGGTCTCGTGTCTCTGGAGCTTCTCTGCTGCAGAAGCGTTGTCCTGCTGAATCCTGTCCCTATTCCACCCATGTACTTCTCCTCAGGATGCGAGGTTCACTGGCCACTGAACCCCACGGGAGAAGTACAGAGACAGCGAAAGCTAGAATGTCCATGAGTCGGTCACAAGGGAGTGCTGCTTCCCGGAGAGATTGGGCCACCGGTAGTGACACAAGACTCAAGACTTGGCTTAGTCTGTGTTACAGCTTTATTCTCTGAGACCCAGCTCTCTGCAGCCCAATTCTCTGTAGCCCAAATCCCTGCAGCCCAAATCTCTGACCATTAAGAGAAGACTAAGACATTTATACCATGGGGGTAGTGGTAAAAGCTTTGGCTGTTAGATGCTTTGTGAGGCATTCTATTTACATATGGAAGTGGATTTCTGCCACACTGCTAGACTGTTGTCTGCCTGGAGAAATTACAGGAAGGCATGGTACCTTTCAGAGCCAAAGGCCATGTTTATGTTATGGCATTTGTGGCGGACACTTTAAAAGGAGAGACAGGAAAGATGCCGGGAAGACACCCTGCTTGTGAAAGGAGCCTGCAGCACATGATCCCGAGCTGCATGAGCTGTCCGGTCGTGAAGGGGCTTCTACTTTGCATAACAGAGGTCTCCAACACCAGAGCACCATGCCAGATCTACATTGATTGTTTCTCAAACTCTTAAGATTGAGAGAAAAAATTAAATGTCTGTCTTTATTATTAGACTTACTATATATTAGACTTGCTCTGATTCTGAGGCATCCGACTTTTTCTTGTCATTAGTCCTGTTACTGTCTATTGCTTTTGCCTCTTTCAAGTGAAGGTGAAAGAAAATCCAATTGAAACTGGCTTAAACAATAACAGAAGCTTATGTACTACGCAGTTCCAACTAAATGTATGCCATTTTGGAAAAGGTAAAACCATGGAGGCAGCAAAAAGATCTTTGCCTGAGGTTTGAAGATGAAAGATAAGCAGAGCAGAGAACCATCATGGGCAATGAAACATTTCTGTACAGATACTATAAAGGCAGATTTATGCCATTGCATATTGTGATAACTCATAAAAACAAGTGTGTAACCATGGACTCTAGTTGATAATGATGTAAACATTGTTCACTGATTATAACAAGTGCAAACTTTGGAATAGGATGTTGATCTTCTCGGAGGCTGTATATGTGTTTGGGGAAAGACTGTATGAGAAAGCTCTATTTTCTATTTGCTAGAGTATTAAACTACTCTTTAAACTATGAAAAAAAAACATTTTACTTTACAAATTGTCATTGGAGAAATGTTTTGTGTAAATTGAGTGGAATTGAAATAATAAATAATTGAAAATATAAAGAAATAATTTTAAGAAAGAAAAATGGAAAGGTAATGAAGGTTTTCATAAGCAGTAGCTACATACAAAGCTCTCTGTTATATTATTATGCATAGAAATTAAATTTTATAAATTTGAAATAAATTTTGAATGCACTAGACCCTTTGAACTGACAAAAACCAACCAACCAAACAAACAAAGAAAAACAAACAAAGACAACAACAACAAAAAACCCCAAAACCCTGCAAAGTCTTCTGGTAACCCAGGCTCCAGGTAAAACTCAATCAACATTTTAAAGACTGTAGGTAGGTAGAGATCAAGTTTCTATTCCATGGGCCTTCCATAATTTCTTCATTTTCAATTTCCGTATGCTGATTTCCTTACAGCTCCAGCAATTCTTCATGAACTTGTGTCTGCAGCTGACACTGTGAGAAAGCTCCCAATTTATTTCCCATCTTCCTTACAAGAATGAGAAGCCCCTGGAGTAGGTCCAAAGATCAGGGAATTCTCTGTCTCTCTCTGTCTGTCTCTCCCTCCTCCCTGTCTCTCTCTTTCTCATGGAACAAACAACCCTCAGGAAATGTGCCTTCACTTTTCATGACAGCTGTCACTGAACTAATCATTGTGCATAGTGGAAAGGATGAGAGCTTCTATCAATCAAGCTCCATTCGGTCACTACAAAGTGTGGCTAAATTCTACATAATTCGACATAAGTTGTGGCAGATAGAATAGAGTAAGTTGTTCCTCAAAGTCAAAGCTGTATTTTCTTATTTGTCAGACAGAGATAGGAATATGAATCCTACCCATCTTCAAAAGTTAATGTGATGGAGGCTGGAGAGATGGCTCAGCTTCAGCAGTTAAGAGCACTGAAAGCTTTTGCAGAGGACCTGGGTTCAATTCCCAGCACCGACATGGAAGATAACAACCATCTGTAACTCCAGTTCCAGGGAACTGACTCCCTCTTCTGACTTACACTGGCATCGCATGACACAGGTTCTCTTACATAAATGCAGGCAATACACAAATACACATAAAATTAAAGTATTTTTTAAAGTTCTTGTGATGAGTAAATACAATTTAGGTGAAATGATTTTGAAAATGATAAATTCTAACCTAGATAGGAAACTATAATTACTCGTTCCAGAATGCTTTGCCCTCTCTTCCCTTCCCTCTTTCCCTTTCTCCCTCTCCTTTTCTTTAGTCTTTTTTCAGTGTCTGTAGCAACACTTTAGTATAATTATACCAAAAAGTGTTATAGATATTCTTATTTTTTCCAATCCATTATTTCTCATACAACTTGATACTTTCAGTTATATGTTCAAACATTCCCTTGGCTTACCCTGACTGTGTTTTCATAACAATGGCCATGGCCTTTACTTCCCTCTATTGTCTGGGGGTCCTTCCAAAGTTAGTTTTTGAAGATAGAATGCCACCAGAGATGGGGAGAGGTAGGAAGAACTACAGCCTAATGTTTTTTCACATTTTCTAGTCAGGACTATTCTTTTTAGATATAATTCTAAGTTTATCACACATAAAACTAAATTTCTCCCAATGAGAGGGATTCATAATGCCCTAAACCCTACCTGAGAGCTATTGGTAGTTGGTGGTTACTGGGGGAGAGATAATTCAATTTTTTTTCAGGGCTGAAGCAACCTAGGGGTTGCCCATGTTCCACTGCATGTCATAATACTCAAGTACATATGGGTAGCACTAACTGGATTCGGTGGATCATATAGAACATAAAAACAGAGGATATCAAGTTGGGAGGGGAAAGCTGGGAAAAGTTGGACATGAGGGAGAAGAGGGTGGATATGATCCAAGTGCATGGTATACATGTATGAAGTGATCAAATACTAGATAATTAAGGTACACCTTAAAGAAAATTTCCAAAAGTGACTTCCCAACACTTAAGGGTCGACCCTTTGCACACTTGGTGCCCTAACTGCACTGTACATCATTCCCTACCACCTTGATCAATGCTGTCTCCTTTGAGGGCACAAGAGATGTTGTAGGCTGTCCCTGTGTCATAGTTGTTCTGTGAACCACAAGTTTGACTTGATAACTTCCTTCAACAGTAGTACCACAACCATCCTTGGAATTCCCTTCTGTCAGTGATGCCAGCTGGAGAAGAGGGTCCCCACATTCTTCAAGGCTAGGTTTACATGCCATGTTCCCAAGTCAGTTCTCTCTCTGGAGCTGGAAACCTAATGGGGTCCGCCATTATCTGATTCATTGGCATGATTCCTAATGTCAGAGGCCTGCTAATCATCTGTTTATTGCCAGTGTTTCCTATTTTGTTTTTCCTCAAGTTCTGTATCTTTTTTTCAACTTCCAGTTCTCAAAGCTTACTGTAGTATTGAATACTAAGTAAATATGTACTGAATGAATCAATCAATAATAAGTGAAGGTCCACAGAGATAATTTCTAAAAGTGAAGATGATAGAATTTGACATAGAAAAATTTATTATGCCAAATTCCCACATTAGAAAACTGAGTAGTCACTATGATAGTAGGTTCAGAGTAGGTAGAATAGCCAAGGGTTAAATTACAGTGATGGCTTCAGCTTGCTGCTTACTGTTTATGTCTGTGATCCTCCTCATGTTTAGGACTTCAACATATAACAATGTGTTTGATTTCACAACAATTTCATCTTTTAAAATGATGTTTTCTATTACAAGGGATATAAGATTATTTCTTCTTTTGATAATGCTTATCAGCATTTCCTGAGATAACAGATAACTCCCTGGGTTTAAAAGCTTAGGGCTAAAATTCTTTCAGTAAAATCCTAATATATCTCCATAATACAGAAAACCAAACCCAGCCATGTAAAGTAAGGACTGTGGTCTTGCTGCTTCTATATCAGGTCTCCCTGGGAGAGCACAGCAAGAGGCAAGGGCAGGAGGTTAGGACAAGCAGCTCAGAACAGATCATAAAGTCAGAGTTTGGAACAGAACTTGAAGTTATCATCAATTCTAGTTCAAAATAAGACACTTTTTTTTGTCAGAGTTCTGCCTCTAAAATGAGGAATAAGAGGTTTTCCACCCAAGGACAGGAAGTGATGTATAATGGATTGATGTTCATGAAGAAACTATAAAGGGATAGTCTGAATAGGAAGGTTGACTCTGTGCTTGATCTTCCAGGAGTCTCTCATGATCCTTAAAATCTATTTATAAGAGGAACATTTTAAGTTGATTTAATGAGATGGCTAAAATTTAGTTACCAAATAATTACCTAATAGACCCATTTTGGGATATAAGGTTGAGCCTGAGCTTTAGCTGCAGTCATTAATTTTAAATTTTATAAGCCATAAAAGGTAATCACAGGCTTGCACTTTCAGTAGAATACAGATGTAATATTTAGATGCTGCACTCTCACCAAGACTTCGAAAGCAGGTTAATTGTGTGGCAATTAGAAAGAAGAGTGTTAATTACCATACTAGTCTTATACTATGCAAATGAAATTATATCTCAATTAACAGTTAAACCAAACAATTCAAAACGTATGGGTTTATAGTAGCAACACATTTCAAAGTGACACTACTCTCTAAATGAGAGATTTGATCTTGCCCTCCTCACAGTAAATTTGTTATCGCTTTCCCATTTCTTCGCATGAATTTGGAAGTGGAGCTCAGTATTCTAGATTTGGTATCAGCTATATCGATGAAAATCTATGATACTATGAAGATGAAAATAAAGATCATGGTTCACAAAACCCAGTTTTCTCAATTAATACAGGAGGAACTCAGATTGAAAAAGTCTAAAACACCTAATACAAGGAGCTAACTAAGTACAAATCTAGATCAAGATTTCAAGGTTCTGATATGCAAGAGCACTTTCTCCTTTCATGACTGTCAGCAGTAAGACAGGACATACTTTGGACAAAATGTATAAGTTTCTAGAGGTTGGTATTTGGAGTCATTCTGATCCGAATCTGTCCCTAGTTGTGTAACTTTGGGAAAGTTGTTTAAGCTCAAATCTCCTGAGCTATATAAAATAATATAAAGATACCTAGCTTGAATGGAAATGATCACTGAAGTCTATGGAGGCTGACATGATGTCCAGCACCACACAGGAAGCACCCCAAAAGCTCTAGCTATTGTTATTTGCATTGGTTTTTACAAGAAAATAAATTTGGCAGAATTTGAAGAATTAAAAAATGTAATCACTTTCCCTCCCTAGAAATTACAATTCTTGAAGCCTCTAATAGAAGATGTTTTTAAAATTAGTTTGTTTTGGCCTGGCCAGGTGGCTAAGTTGATAAAAGCACTTGCTATCAACTAAATTCAATCCCCAGGATCCAAACAGTGGAAGAGAACCAACTCCTGCAGTGCTCCTCTGACTTCTACATGCACACAGACAAGCTTGTACTCACATGCATACAATGGACTTGTGAAATAAATTAAAAATTAAAATAAAATGTTCTTTATTTACTTTCAGGACAGGGTCTCATATGGTTCTGGCTGACTCAAACTTTCTGTGTATTCTAGGATGATCTTGATCTTCGGATCTTCCTGCCTCCATCTCTTGAGTGCTAAGACTACAGGCTTAACCATCACTCAGTCTACGTGGTGCTGGAGATGGAACCCAGATCTTTATGCGTGCTAGGTAATCACTCTACCAACTGAGCTAGATATTTAACCAGAGGGCCTTTTACGATTGGTCAAAAGCTTTAACAGTACCTAGAGTTGGGAGGCCCCTTGACTTTAGACTTTTCAGGTGGAATGCACTAACATCAGTAAAGCAAAAACAAGGGACATATATGTTAAGTCCTACTCTGTCAAGCATTTATACCCAGATGTCCCTCAGTGCAAGTTCATCCACTGGAGTCCAGTCAGCCTATCTATAGTCACTCCCTTCAACAAGGTCAACTCTCCCTCACTGGGCAGTAATCAGTTGCCAGTAGATCCTCAGCTAAGGCTGGAGCCTCCTGCTCACTTACCCAATTCTTTGCTGAGTTTTTGTCTGAATGAGTCTGTATGGGTCTTTTGTATACAATCTTTGCTACAAGTTCATATGAGCAAGATCCCAGAGGCCTGAAAGACTCTGTTTCCTTATATTTATGCACCAATAGTGGCTCATACAATGTTTCTGCCCTTTCTTCACAATGGGCTATGGATGGGTGAGGTTTAATATAAGAATCCTATCCAAGGACACACACTCTGTAGTGTCTTATTCTCTACATCTTGGCCTTACATGTGAATTGTACTCTGTTGTATGAAAAAGTTTTGTTGATGAGAGTTGAGGAATGCATTAGTATTCTCCCTACGCCCTGGTCTATGAGCCTTAGGTATAGAGGTTCCACTGTAGATGTATCACTTAGGGCTGTGCATCTTCAGATACATATTCTCTGTGTGTGACCAGCTGTGGAACTCTGTAATAGTCTCCATATGTTTCAAAAAGTAGCTTCTTTGATGAGTGGTGTACAGTATTTCTATAAATATAAGGATCCATACAGTAAGAAATTTCATTTGCCTAGAGATATGACAGAGATAGGGTTTTCTCTGGGATCTATGATTTCTCCCCAGCCATGTGTATTTGGGTGTGTTTAGAGTGCCACACATAAGTTTCCTCTAGGACTGAGAGGGCTTAATGTTCAATTAGATAGCTATTGATTTCCTCCAAGATAGAAGTGCTGCTACTGCACCATGTAGTTTGCTGTGCCAGTCATTGTAGTTATTAGGCTTTAAATCTAGGGTTGGATCATTGATGGATTTTCTCCCTTAGCGGCTTTCATTGTAGACTCTAGAACTATGAAAGCTAATCTTCAGGGAGGAGGTTTCCAGGTCAATTCCTGCTGCATTGCTTCAAGTACTATGTCCAAAGTATGTTCTTTGGGAGCAACATAGCTCAGTTGGTTAAGAGATTGCTATTCAAGCATAAGGACCTAAGCAAGTTGAATCCCTAGAACCCATGATTAAAAAGCGAGTCACAATGGTGCACACTTGATATCCCAGTGTCGAGGAAGTACAGACAGGTAGAACCTTTGATGATTTATTAGATAGCTAGTATAGCCTACTGGGTGAGAACTATGTCAATGTGATAAATGTCTCAAAAAATAAGGTTAATGGCTATGGACAAATATTTGATGTTGACTTCTGGCTTGTACATGTAGGCTCACACATGTGTGTACTCACCTGGACACACACACACATGCACCTACATACACATGAACACCCACGCACACATTCAAATACACAAATGCACATATATACATTTAATCATTTTGGGTTTAGGCTTGCTCTCATCTTCAGTGCTTTGAGGTTATTTTTCAGTTTATTAGTCAGTTCTGGAACTTTCCTGAAAGACCAGCCATCAGGATTTTCATGGATTTTGATGGATTTTGTTGCTCTTTCTTTACTTTTCCTGAAATTGATGTTTTGTTTCACTATATAGTGGTTCACAATAATTTTTTTCCAAAATCAGATTTAATGATTACTCTCACTGGAGCCCATTTTTTCTCCCTGATCTGCATTAGGACATTCTTGTTATACTGTGTAGTTTGTCTACACTAAAATCAGTATACAAACTGTCCAATTGTTTGATATTCAGACCAGAGTTTACGTTGCTTCTTGTCAACTACATGAGTTTGGACTTTATGTTATTTAGTCAATCTACTCTGGTGATAATATTGTAAGATTGTACTCAGTGTTTGCTAGGACAATAGTGGCCTTGTACAGGGTCCTAGGAGACAATATCCTGAAGCAGCCTCCAGCTGTCAACCAGTAAGAAACTGAAGACTCTATTTGACATCAAAGACCTGAGTCCTGCTCATGACCATGAGCTTATAAGTGGATTCTCCCTCAGCTGAGTCTCATATGAGAAGTGGCTCTGTGATACCCTGGTTACAACCTAATCAAGGTGCCTTGTTAGTTTCTCATGAGCTACAGAAATTAAGATAATAAATGAGCATTGCTCTATGTTGCAAATCTTCTAGTAATACGATTATATGGTAATAGATTAATATTATTTAGTATTGAGTAAATTATAATAAAAATTGTATTTTCAAGTGAACCACTGAACTGCCTTAAACAAAACACACAGATCTAAAGTGAAAGGAGAAAAATTTAATGAAAAGTGATAAGAACCTTAGAGATAAATGAACTTTACAGTTAAATTTTATCTCACAAATTTATTCAGTATCCTAAACATGTTGCATCTTGCTTCAACTGGTATATGGGGCATGGAGAGAAGATAATATCTAGAGATTTATTACACTGAAATGTAACAGGACAACCTTGAAAAAATATTTATCTACATCTTCCATACAAAGAAGAATAAAAAGTAAATAGCAATGAATAGAAAGGTGTAATAAAGGAGATTTCTTTTTTGTCCAACTGGGCATTTAGTAGAATAAAAACAATCTTTTCTGACAATTGAAAAAATGTATACCAATCTCATATGAGTATTTTTTGTCCCTATTGATCTTTGTTATGCAGCCTAAAAGTATCTCAGTGGACAATTTAGCTTAGAGTAATCATGATAGGTAGTTCCCCAGGGGATTAGAAGAAGCAACTGTTAATCCTATTAAGTGAAATTGAACTTGAGCCTACATATTAAAGCATAGCAATACTGTAGATAAAATTCTAAAGTAATGAGCTGGCAAAAGCCACAAAAATAGAAATGTAAACTAGCAATACATATCAGAGAATAGAAATAAAAATAGCATCAGATAAAAGAACTATCAATTATGGGCTATTAAATAATGGTTCTTATTACAAAAAGAAAGTATCACTACTTGGAGATATCAGGTAGGAACAAGGCATTATAAATGAGTTGGTTTGATGAAGACCAAACTAGATCTATTAAAACAAACCAGAGATTACTATTAAACACTTTGCAGAGATTAGTAAGTAAATGGGTTTAAGGGAATATTCAGAAAGAAACCAAACACAAAGAAATTATGAGAAGTTAGTGACAGAGACAAGAGTAAATTAGTCTAACATGTCATCTTATTATGTGAATAAAATAAATATGTGTATTGAAAGTACTGCAGAAAAACAAATGATCTTAAAATCTTAAATTATAAATTAAAATGTTCAAAACTAAAAAGTAGCCATAGGGTAAAGTTATAATATTTTCAAATAAACTTTATGAAACTAGAAGAGAATAAAGAGAAATCTCAAAAGTTATTGTTTTGCTGTTGTCTTTTCTCTTTCTTTCACTCCTTCCTAACACATGTTCTCACTATGCAGCTCATGTTGGTCTCAAACACATGACCTTCCTGCTGTAGCCTATCTAGTGTGAGCACCACAGGTATACACCATCACACACAGCAGATGTAAATGAAATATGAAATAAAAAGGTCAATAAATGCAAGGATATTAATTCTTTGGAAAAGATAATTAGATTGATAAAAATTTACTGAAATTTCTCAAAGGAAAAAAAATGTACACAGAAAATAAGAAAAAATATAGACATAAGTGTGGTTAGTAACAAAACAATTCAAGAATATTATGAAGAAATTTATGCTAAGCATTGCAAAGTTTAAAATAAGATGCAAAAAAATATCTTATGGAAACAACTCAGAGGAAAAAAAGGGTTTTCATTGGTTTACAGTTTGAGGGTAGAGTCCACTGTAGTGGGGGAGTCGTGGTTGGAATAAGAGGCTGATCCACAGTGTGGAAGAAGAAAGAGATGAATGTTTCTGCTCAGTTTGTTTTCTCCTTTGTTCTTTTTTATTAGTCTAGGACCCTAGCCCATGAGATGGTGCCACCAATATGCATGATGGGTCTTCCCTCCTCAGCATTCCCTGAGAATCCAGAGAGTTGTCTACTAGGTGATTCTAAATCTACTCCAGTTTGATCATTACCAAGTCCACCCCTGTCAACTTGACATTCAAACACAACCCCTTTTTTGGAGGGTTTCTGATGCTACATTCTCAGCAGACAAATGGTATAAAATGAAATTTTTTCCAGAATATTTCAAAAGATGGTGCCAGTCTACCATTATCTGCAAAGCATCTTCACATACTGTTACTGTAGGTCATTTTGTCTCTTAGTTAAAGTAAGATACCATATGTCCATAGTTTTGGCCTGGACTGAAACAAGGAGAAAGATGGTCCTTTAGAGAGTTCTTAGTCTCACTCATAAAAGAATCGAAAAATGGACCCATATGGCAGAAAGCAGACAGACTTACAGAGACCTACATGACTGTGGCTGGTCAGAAGTTCTGCAGAATTCTGCAGTACAAGGCAGGATTCCAGGCTGGAAAAAATCACTACCTCATTAATGCACCAGGTATTCTGCACATCTATTTAGCATATCTTAAGGTTAACCTGCCTTCCTAGGCATAGTTCTATCACCAGGTGATTGACCAGTGAGAGTGGAAAGTCTATCCCAACAGAGACACTAGGGATTTTATAGTTTTGGCCAGTGAAACATATGGGGCTTTTGGATACTGTACATTCCCACCTCCGATGAGGTAACCCTAAAATCTTTTAGGGATTAGATAAGATCTCCCAAATACTTTCAACATTTTTGGCTTTTGGAACAGAGTATGTTGCTAAGAGGTCCAAGGACATTTTGAATTTTAACCTAGAAACTGGCTGCTTTTCTTTGGGGTCCTTTTCATCCTAACTGCCTAGCCAATTCCTACCTCCCATTCTTATCACACCATCCTCTGAAGAGGATGCCAATAGGGAATAAGGACACAGACCTCTCTGGCTTCCTCCATGCTGAACAAGGATGCAGGGTGAGGCAATTGGGGTACCCCTTCAGTGGGTCTATCTAAAAGACTCCCAAATTGCATAACCTCTTAACTGTAGGGAGAAAAGAAAATCCTTGACTGTGCATGTGCGAGGATGAAGGAGAAGTAAAGGCATGAACAGTTAGTATTCCAAGTTCTAGACAGGGAACCAGAAAAAAGTCAGAACATGGCAAATTTCAAATATTCATATCAGAGTCCATTGAGATTTCTTGACAAGAGCTTCCAAAAGCATCCCTCTATTGGGTTCCTCCTCATTTTTCTTTTGTCTGCCAAGGCTGAACTAGAACATTCTAGTCCTGGCCTTCAAAGATTCATAATCATCTCAACATGAAAATGGATCCAGTTGAACATCAAAACCCCTCATTGTGTTTATCAGTCTCAACAGTGTTCAAACGTGCAAAGTTTAATATTTCTTCTTCGACTCAGGATGAACTATTATTAATCTCTGTAAAATAAACAAAAGTTATGCACTTCCGATATGCAATGGCATGAAATAAATATTACCCTCCAGAAGAAATGGACCAAAGCAAGACAGAAGCACAGGAAGAAAACACTAAGACCTGCAGATCTATGTCTGGCATCTGGACTTGTAGTGAAATCGTGGGCTCCAAGGGGTTTAAGCAGCTATGTTCCTTCAGTTCTGAAAAACACAGTACACAGTACTTTCTCTCGGGCCAGCTCTATGCTGAGTCCGTAGTTTTCTTTGGTAGGTCTTCCATGGTCCCAGCCTAAAATCCTGGGCCTCCACTAAAACTTAGGCTTCACCTTTACATATTTATGCAATGGCCTCTCAGTGCCTCCTTGAAAATAATTTGAACATGCCACATATTGCCCGGATTCAGTGGCTTTCGGGAATCTTGGTGCAAAACTTCATAACCTAATACTCCTACATTTTGCGTTTTTGCAGTAGCTGACCACATGAGTGACTTGCTAAGGGCTACTGACAGCTGAAGATGTTGTGTGACCCCTTTCTACTACAACTGTAGTAGTCTATGTGTGTCTTGGCTACTGAAAGCATAGAATACATCCCTGAGGTTTTGCTTTTGAGCAAAAAACAACCTCAGCATCATTCAGAGTTCAGGCTCCCTCCTAAGTGAATTTTCACTTTCACAAGTTGAGGCCTTTGATAGTGTCTTCCTCTCAGGAAAACTTTTGTATTATTCCAATGCAGAGCCTGATGTTTACCATCCATGATACCAGCCTCTGATAATTTCAGCTCTTTTCTCCTCATCCATTATACATATCTACAACCTTAAATTTGCTCATTTCCTTCATCAATTTTTTGTCATATCTTATTGCTTTGGATTATCAATATGTATTGCAATAAATGCACTAAGCAATAACCATGTCACATGAACATTTTGTTGTCATGAAATTTCCTCTGTTAAATCACTTAGTCCATCATTTTTGAATTCAGCTTTACCAAATTTTTGGGAGATAGAATGCAGATAGAGTCTTTGTCAGAAGAACACAAAACACCCCTAGCCTCATATTTCCATATAGTCCTTCTTCCCATTTGGATCATCATGAACAGGGCTGCAACTCTCCTCAGTTCTCTTAGCATTCTGGTCTTCCAAAGTCCCAGCAGAATGGTTCATTAAGCTCTACTTACAGTGATCTAGGGCTTTTTTATAGCCTACAGCTCTAAAGTGTCCCACGTACATTTCACAAACCAATTCCAAAAACTACAAACCACAAGATCAAATTTATCACAGTAATGGCCCCATCCATTGCTAAAATTTTTTTTTATTCTTTATGCTGTGACAAAATACTCAAATAAAGTAATTTAATGAAAGAAGGGTTTATTTTGGTTCAGTTTCAGGATCTAGTCCATTACCATAAGGAAGATATGGTGGTGGGAGTGTGAGAGAGCTGATCACCTTGCATCCATAATCAGGAAGCAGAGAAAGATGAATGCTGGTGCTTAGTTCTTTTTTTTTTCATTTGTCTCTTTTTATTTAGTCTGAGAACACAGTCTGTGGAATAGTGCTTCCCACATTCAAGGTGGGTCTTCCTTCCTCAGTTTAACATCTCTGAAAATTCCCCTAAAGGAGTGTCTAAATGGACAACAACCTGAACCAAAATAAACCCTTGTAAATCTGGTTAAGCTGACAATGAACCATCACAGTAGCTAAATTATCAGAAAAGCAAAACACCAAGATGGGGAGTATCTCACTGGTAGAGCTTTACCTAACATTTGTGGGGCCCTGGGTTTGATGCCCCGCACTGCAAAAATTAAGTACTTAAAAATGAATATTGATAAAATATCAAAGAGGTACTTCAGAAGAAATAGAATAGTCAATTTCTCTTTGACTATTAAAATTTTATATTACTAGCCATGTGTGGTGGCACATACCTTTAATCCCAATAGAGACAGGTAGACCTCTGTGAGATCTAGGCTAGCCTGATCTATATAACAAGTTTCAGACTAGGTGGGGCTACAGGGAGACTCTATCTCAAAAAGTTAAAAAAAAATGTATATTACTGTTAGAATATTTTTCAAAAATAAACCAGGTCCAGATTTTATTTCAAGGTAAGTTCTACCACATATTTAAAAACACATTAAGTCCAACTTTCCAACAATGTTTCAGGAAGCAGGAAATATGCTTTCTTCTGTTCATTTTATAGGCCTACAGTAGTTATTATAACAAACCACATACAAACAAGAAAAAATTATGTCAGTTACGTTCATGATGAAGAGTGAAAAAACATCCTGTTGAGAATACAGAAATATTACCCTGCTGGGTTTATTTAGCAATTGAGGGCTGGTTTAATAGAAAACAACTGCGGGTGCTAATTCTCCATTAAGGAATTCTAGAAAAATAAAAAGAAATAAGCAAATGACATAAAACAGAAATACAAATTTCAGCATCCACTCATGAAAATTTCTTGTAAATATGGATGAAAAATTGTTCTTATCAGAGGGAAACCATTTAAATCTGTGAGCATACAAACAAAAGCTACAGAAAAATGGCTTTCCTGGAGTACATATGCCTAATATATAAATATAAATGATGTTTATTTTCTCCATACAAGCAGAAATCTGTAGTTATGTAACCCATATGTGTATAGGGTATCAGTGTATGAAAGAATATCTAAATACAATTTCAACATACATGAAAATAAAAATATGAAACATTTTAGGAAATATGAACAAAGTTGGGACTAGAGAGATGGCTTAGTAGTTAACATCAATGCTATTCTTACCAAGGACCCAAGTTTGGCTCTAAGCCCCCACATCAGGGGCTTACAGTTGCCTGTAACTCCAGCTTTAAAGGATGACACCCTCTTCTTGACTACTTGGGCACCTGTACTCATTGTGCACATATATTCACACACATTTACACATAATTAAATATAAAATAAAGCTCTACATAAGCACTTGAAAGTTAACTCATACATGAGAAAAAAATGAAGTCATGTCCCTATTCTGCACCATGCACAATATACATTTTAAGAGATTAGAAACTGTAATACTTTTTAGGAACATGTATTTTCAATAAAATATATTATGACCCACAGATAGGAAAACAGCTCTTAAAACACAAAATGTACAAACTACAAAACAAATAGTGATGAGTGAAAATGTATTAAAACAAGATCTCTGATCAATCAGAAAGCAAAAGACATGAATTCAGAAGGAAATATTTATAGCAGATATAAATAAATGTATGTAGAACACCCATGAATGAGTAAGAAAAACAATTCAATAGAGAAAAGAACAAAACACTCACAGAAAGGAATTACATATATCATATAAATATATGGAAATACTTGAACTTAATAAAAAAGATAATTATTCATAGCAAAAACCCCATCATAACAAGATTTACTCTAGCTCTATATAGTTGATAAAGCCTAAGAACCCAAGAATCCAAATGCCTGAAAAAGATAGGAAGAATTAGGAAGATTTACAGTACTGGTAAGTGTTCAAATTCCTGTGAGCATTCTAGAAACATTTAGACATTACTCAGTGAAGCTAAATATGCAGGTCCTATCATAACTAGTAATTTGATCCACAGATAAACTCCTTAGAAAATGTATGAAATCTCAATAACCTATACCTCAAGAAAAATATTGTGCATGTGTATCAGGTAATGTCTTAAAGAATATACATAGGAGCAGGGTACATAAGAAGAATTTCTAAAAGTCTTTACAATGGTCACCAACAAGATAATTTGTGGCATTCTTCAATGGGAAATCCATGAGGTTGTTGTTAGTATGTACACCAATCTGAGTTTAAAATGTGTTCACAAATACTGGGTGAGGAAGAGATGATCTTCCTAAAGTGAGGGACTCTATATAGGCTGATTAGACCTCAGTAGATGAACTTGCTCTGATGAAACACTGGGGACACTATCTTGACACAATAGGCCTTAACATACATGACAGAATGTCTGAATTCCACTGGGGGTGGAGGGCTATGGGAGGGTGCCTGTGGGGAAGGGTGTATAAAGATGATTAAGACTGATTGAAATGCTCTGTATGAAATACACAAAAATTCAATATTTTTTTTAAATACTAGGAAACATGAACTAAGGGGGGAGTGGGGGGAATGCAAAGGGTTTAAATATGATTAAAGAATATGATTAAGATACATTGCATGAAATTCTCAGAGTTAATAAAAATATTTTTAAACAGTGAAAAAATAATGTTGAGCTAAAATGTACACCTTAGAATTTATATATATATATATAATTTCAAAACCAGAAGCCAAATAGCATATTGTTCAAGAGCACCTACATAGGTGTGAAAATACAGATAAAAGAATGAGAAAATGGCAAACCAAAAGTTATGCTGGGAGTTTGAGGAAGGACTAGGACAGAGGAAGGCATATCTGTTAATCAGATAATCACAATGAGATGATAGTCTACAATTATTGTTGAAATTCTAGAGGCAGGTTTTTTTCAATATATTTTAAAGTCCTGGAAAGTTGTTCTAAAATTGTTCTAGTGAATTTAATAAAAATAATCTGTGTTGTTTGTGATAGGTTCCCACAGCCCTAAGTTTAGTCTAGAGTCCATGGAAAACACCAGAAGAAACAGTTAATCCAAAGGACCCAATTTAACGTAGTTCCCTATGTTGTATACCATCAGCTGTCAGCTTGACACACCTGCAAAGAGGGAACCTCCATTGGGAAATTTTCTCTATTGGATTGGCCTGTGCGTAGGTCTGTGAGGTATTTTCTTGATTGTTGAGTGGCATGGGAAAGCCCAGCCCATCATGGGCAGGGGTCCTGGGTTGCATAACAAAGCAGGTTGAACACAGACCAAAGGCGGAAGCCAGTAAGCAGTGTTCTTCATAGTCTCCACTTTAACTCCTGCCTCCAAATTCCAGCTTTATTTGAGTTCCTATCTTGGTTTCACTCAATGATGGATTGTGATTAGGACATGTAAGCCAAATAAACCCTTGCTTCCCAAGTTGATTTTGTAAGTGTTTTATCACAGCAACAGAAAGCTAAGACATTCTCTACCTGTGGTAGATGCTGTCCACGATTTTCAGCACACACCTGGACCTGCAGATAATCTAAATCCTATAGATATTATATTTAGTCTAATACATACTTACTTGTGATCTAGTTCAGTTTATAAATTATCAATGCTAAGAAATGAACAAGAATAACTAATAACAAAATAGAGAAAATAGAAGTACTCAGTGTTATATGTTGTGTGCGTTCCCTCCCAGGATCTATCTATCTATCTATCTATCTATCTATCTATCTATCTATCTATCTATCTATCTATGCTCATGTGTCTATATAATACACACATATGCATGCATATGTACATGTTCTTGTATCTATGTAATACATGCATATACATGTATGTATGTGCGTTCATGTGTCTATATAATAAATATATGCATGTATATGTCCATATGTTATTACAATTGACTCGTGCTTCTTGCTGGCCATAGAAAACTGAAATAGTAGAAATCAAAGCCAAAAATGAAGGTGACTCATGTACTATGAACTCCCTTGGCATGTATCTGAAACTTTATCCTAAGTGGTATCAAGCTGGTCTACTTCAGTTCCTACTATCTTTTTTTTTTTTTTTAGATTTAATAAGTGTTTATAGCATATTTCATCCAACAGCTGTGGAATATACATTCTTTTCAGCAGTCCAGGTAACTTTTTCTAAAATAAATCATATTTCTTTATTCTTATTCTTTTATGCAGTTAGTAAAAAATTAATGAACAAGAAATTAAAGAGACTGTGCTGCAATTAAGTTAGAATATTCTAACTGGAAAACAATTACTGTGAAACTATTTACATTCTCATAGAATTATAAACATTTCTCAAGGAATACTTTACAGCACAACTTTTTTTTTTCATACAGAAGAATTCATTCCAAAGCAATTGACATTGAGACGTTTTCACATGCATTTCTAATCTCTATATGCATGACTATCACTGGTCACAATCGCCCACCTTCTGAGCTCCTCGGCATCTGAGCATGAATACAAACTCGTCAGATAGACAGCCTTCCTCTCCCACTAGAGGCTCAATACTCTGCCATCCCTGTCACTGTCCACTGTGTTGTCAGAACCCTCATCCATTCCCCCCTGTCTGCCCTTCTGGTAAATCTAGTCAGCCAGAGGTCCCTGTTCCAGAAAGGTCAGCTGTTCCTCATCTACTGCAATCCATTGTCAGTATTCCTTTGGATAGAACTGGGGTCTGCTGTGCATTTTTCCAGTAGTATGTTGGGTTACTGTCTGGAAGAGCCTT
>NW_008355253.1:4126895-4127354 GCF_000622305.1 Nannospalax galili | reverse complement strand
GGGCCAGGACCAGAAGCGGTGCTCCTGGAGCCCAAGAAAGGGACTGAGTTGCTCTGGGTGAGAAGGGTCAGGAAGCAGTATTGGTTCCCCAGGTGTCTGGGGCCCTGAGACTAGGAATGGTGCAGGGCCCAAACTAGGAGTATAGAATGGCGAGGTGGGGGATGGAAGGGTGAATGTCGCTTAGGGAGTCCCGGCGCGGAGAGCTGCGCTATAGACTTACCCCAAGAGGCCTGAGGATAGTAGTGCCAGTTCCTACTATCTTAAGACATATTTTCCTTCTCAGAAATTTCTGCCTCTTCTAACCAGTGTATCTGTCCTCCTGCTACCAAAAAGGTTCACTGATGTCTACATGTTGAATGAGAACAGTCTTTTTTAAAATATTATTATTTTTTTTTTATTTTATGTGTATGCATGTACTGCCTGCATGTAGGTAAGTGCACCTGTGTCATGCTGTCGGAT
>NW_008355253.1:4112424-4126854 GCF_000622305.1 Nannospalax galili | reverse complement strand
TGTCATGCTGTCGGATCCCCTAGAACTGGAGTTATGGGCAGTTGTTAGCTGCCATGTGGGTGCTGGGATTTGAACTCAAGTCTTCTGCAAGAACAGTCAGTGTTCTTAACTGCTGAGCCATCTCTCCAGCCCTGAGAGAAGTATTTTATTAAGGCCTGGAAATGCATGCAAGATACTTTGAACTGTTACTGTTGAAAATAGTACAATTATGTTTATGTTTTAAAGAATAAGAAAGCAGAATAATTTTGTGTAGAGTATCTACAGAATAGAATTTTCAAGAGCTACATAATTGTAAGTTATACAGGAGAAGATCTCTTTTGTGAGATGTCATGAGTGTATGTGTGCACATGTGTTTATGTGCATTTTACACAATATGTACACAGAAATATTAATGGTTCTTCTTGGGGAAAAAGTTTATAGGTGATAATTTTTTTTATTAAAGAATAAGATGTGTTTAGCTATAGGAGTTTTAGTTTTCCTTTACTAATAACATGTCTTAGAGAGATTAAAAAAGAGTACCAATTCCCACCATCTGATTTAAATGTTGGGCTCTAACAAACACACAATCAATGCTTTGATTATGAATATTTATTAAATGAATAAGGACAGCTGAAGAAATTTTGATAATATAAATATTCTAAACTGGCAATCATACTCACACATAGGCTTAAGAGCATCTAAAATTTATTGTTGCTCAAAATATGACTTTTTATTTAATTAAAAGAAAAAGGAATCCCACTGAAAATACTGAAATCAGAACAAGAAGACATTTCAGTTTCTCTTATTCAAAAAGGAACAATTGTTCATGCACAAAAGTGTCTTTTTTAAAAAATTTTGACAACTGGATTCCTTTGTCATTGTAATACATACAAAAAGAGAGAAAGATGGAGAAGCAAGCAGGGTGACTGGAATTAAACAAATATAAATATCAGTTTCTCAAAACTAAAATCATTTATATCACGATTATTTTGTTTGTTTAATTTTTTCCTTTTTCACCCATTTTAAGAAAGATTTTAACTTTAACACGATCTTAACCTAAATATAAGAATAGAAGATTCTATAACAAAAAATACAATGACCAACCCACATGCCATGCTATAATTCTCAGGCTCGGTCTTGTGGACATGAAGAGTTTCTAAAAAGCTGCTCTGTATGAGCAGGTTTTGTATTGTGTGCCCACAGTTTCAAGTCAGGACAGAAGGGGACAACCAAAGCAAACCAGATGGGATTTTTTAGAGCTTTGTCCAGTGATGTACATTCAAATGGATGTTTAAATCCCTCTGCTGATAGGCAATTTCAGCATTAAATTCTTAAATCCAGATGAGGCTGGTGGTCGGGGGACTGAACAGTTTTCTATAGACACATATTCTTCATTATGTCAGTTCCTTTACAGCTACTGCTTCAGGGTTACCTCGAAAGAAAACTCCCTACAGAACTGGAAGTTTGTTATTGTTAATGTTCTCTATAGATGACTGTAGTCATACTCAATAGGGAATGAGAAGTTATTTCACTGCTCAGGGGAGCATTTGGCCCCATTGCTGCGAGTTTCAAATGAGAAGAGATACCACAAAAGAAGTCATATGTATCTCTAGAGAGATGTCTACCAACTTCACATGATTTTTAAAAGCATATACCTTTTGCTGGAGAGATTGCTCAGTGGTAACACTTGCTGCTCCTACAGAGGACTGAGGTTAAATTCCCAGCATTGACCTGGAGTAGCTCACAAACTGCTGATAAGCCCTTCCAGGGGATCTAATGCACTCTTCGGGCCTCCATGGTCATTGAATACACATGGTGCACACACATGTACATTTTGGCATGCGCACATAAAATAAAATTGCCGGGCGTGGTGGCGCATGCCTTTAATCCCAGCACTTGGGAGGCAGAGGCAGGCTGATCTCTGTGAGTTTGAGCCAGCCTGGTCTACAGAGAGAGTTCCAGGCAGCTGGAGCTACAGGGAGACCCTGTCTCAAAAAGACCCCCCCCCCAAAAATAATGTAAAATCAAATCAAATAATGAATTTAAAAAATTAACAAACTTTTAAGACTATGTACCTTAAATATGACAAACAGAACCGCTAAATGATTGACTAGAGACTGAAATAGGCAAGGTCTTTGACTAGTGTCTATTTCAGAGCATTCTAGCCCTCATTTGAATCACCCATACCTTTGGAGAATTTTTTTAAGTTACTCTGTGCTGGTGCTAGCTGGCCAAGATGAAAAGCACCTGAAAGGGGGAGTGAGGATGAAAGAAAAACAAGAGACAGAGAAAGATACTTGGGAGGACTGTCAGTAGAGACTGCAGCCCCGGTTTATTTTAGCTCAGCCTTCTTAGACAGCAGAACATCAGATAACCACAGTTTGCTTAGTTCAATTAGCTTCAACAGCTGTTTTTTCCCACCTTTATCTGAGGGTCAAGGGATGGTCAAATACTTGTAGTGAATTCCACCAATTAACCATCTTCCCTAAGTTATCAGCACATTCCTCCTGACTTGACAGAACAATTCAGTGCTTGTGTGTAAAACACAAACTCTTGAGTCAAGGTGAAAGGTCATAAAGTAGACAAGCAAGAATGCTACAGCTCAATGTACATAATGGCTATGCTTATACTAATAGCTCCCAACAACTCTGCAGGTCCCAATTTCCAGAGACACTACTCTGGACAAGGATTAAGCCAACAAAGTAAACAAAGATTTATGTGCAGCCAGGTTTTGTACTCAACATGCCCAGAATCCACTTTGGTCTAACCCACACAAATATGGCTGATGGCTATTTGGACTAAGATATACAAGTTATCAGAGGTAATAATTTTGTCTATAGATATAAAGATATACCGTAAGTCAGATGTAGCCTTGGGTCTTGGGTCAATATTTTGCTGGAGGGACCTGCTACTGATGTGACTGATGGACAAGAGAATGCGACTGTGCCTGATACCGTAAGGAGCAACATTAGTGTGGCTTGTCATTTTGAGACCCTGTTCTTTTCCTAATATTTTATTTATTAATTTTATTTTCCTGTGTATGAGTGAATTCCCTGCAAGTGTATAAATGCATCCATGTTGTGCAGTGCCCACAGAGGTCAGAAGAGGGAGAACATCAGATTTCCCTAGAAATGGAGTTACACATGGTTGTTAGCTGCCATGTGTACTGGGAATCAAACCTGTGTCCTCTGTCCTCTTCAAGAGTAATCAGTATTCTTACCTGCTGAACCATTTCTCCAATCTGAACAGCTATAAAACCAATGAACAGCTATGGATGAAAACCACAGAATTACCTTAACCATTGCCAATTTGGAGTTTTTGGAGTTCAAACACTTCCTTACAGAATTTAATTCCTACTTTTTTCATGCATACAACTGTTCCCCTCAATCATCTCTGAGCCGCATTCCCACATTTTTCCTCGTTTCTCATGTACGTGCCCATGAACACACTCTACCCATATTCTTCTTAGTTACATAGTATCTGTGTAGTAACCAAGCTCTGCATTTGGAACTAAATAAAATAATTCAAAGCTTATAAAAATCTGTGCTGGATAGCTTCAGTTGTCAACTTGACAAATTTGGGTGGAGGTGCCTCAACTGAGGAATTTTCTACATTGGATTTGCCTATGGCCATGTCTGTGAAACATTTTCTTGATTGTTGAATGGTGTGGGATGACCCAGCCCACTGTGGGTGGTACCACTCCTGGGCAGGTGGTCCTGTGTTATATAAGAAAGCAGGCTGAGCAGAGGCAAGAGGAGGAAGGCAGTATCATTCTTCCATGGTTTGTGCTCCAGGTTTCTACCATGAGTTCCTGCTATGGCTTCCCTTGATGATAGACCATGAGCTGTAAGCCAAGTAAAAACCAGTTTCTTACCCAAGTTGGTTTTGATCACTGTTTTTATCACAGCAATAGAAACTAGAATAGCTTCTGTAAAACATGTCTGGCAATTTGCAGAAGATTTGTAAGTTGAGGTCCAATGGCTTCTGGGTTCCCAGCAGCTGTCCAGTTGTCATAAGAGGAACATAGGCCAGGAGACAGTAATGGATGAAAAATCTGCCAGTTCATGACTTTCAAATGCTACTCCCCATCCCTATTTGAGACTCTATTGGCACATGATAGATGCTAAGGGAAGGAGAATAACTATTCTTTGGCAGTTGCCCATGCTACGTGGGATGACCTCACATATAGTCACATATGGGTATTACTAATTGGAATCAGAAGATTATGAAAAAAAGAAAGAAAAAAACCCGACCAGTCTTAAAACCCCCACATTCCGACCAGCTACATTTCAGCCACTTTAGGGCTCTCATCTACTCTGTTTAGCTAGTTAGTCCCTCATCATCTTGTCCCTACCCATGCTTTGAGCCTAGGCTGCCTCCTCATTTGAGAGCTATGAACTAGCCTGTCAGAACCCAGCAACTGAATCCTCATAAACTTGAATTGGGCCCAAACCCCATCACCCTGCTGGAGAGCTCTTGATTATCCAACTTGGAACCATCTTGTCCTGCCAATAAAAAAAAAATCAAAAGTGGGAATCTGAATTACAGACCAAGTAAGTATTTATATCTGATCTGAAAGAAACAAACCTGCACCAACAATATAAACAGAAATAAACTTCAACTATACAGGTTAAAATTCCTATTAGACAAACAGCCAACAAAAAAAAATCTGTATGCCAAGATCACAAAGCAAGAACACAAATAATAAGAAGAATCAAGATAACCAGTCCTCTAGAAGTGTTCTTCAATGAGGACTATGCACAGGAAACTAGAACACAGAATTTAAAAGAACAATCATAAACACGATCAAAGAATTGAAAGAACATACAAACAAACAACTCAAAGAACTAAAAGAGGATAGGAATACCTGCCTGAAGTTCAAGAAAATAAGAACATATGGCTGAATGAAATGACAGAATCAATTCAGGACTTGAAAAGTAAATTCACAAAAGACATTGCAGTATTGAAGGAAACTCAAGCTTAAATGAACATGGAATTGAAAAACTCAATAAGGCAATTGGAAATGACAGGAGTAAGTCATTGACTATCTATAAAATAGGACTATAGAAGATAATTCCTCTAATTAAGGAAAGACATACCTATACAGATACAAGCACACAGAACACCAATTAAGACCACAACAGAAACTCTTCAAACCATATCACAGTAAAAACACTAATGTATAGAAAATAAGTGGGTATTGAAAGCTGAAAAAAAAAGTCAAATGCAAAGGAAAATCCATCAGAATTACAATTGACTTTTCAATGCAAACTATAAAAGCCAGAAGGGCCTGTATTAAAGTATTCCAAGTTCTAAATTACTATAGGTGCCAACCCAGAATAATTTAACCCACTAAACAGTTCATCATAGACAAAGGGGAAAAGAAAATGTTCAATGATACAAATAAGATGAAAGAATTCATGTCCACCAAAACAACCCTAAAAAGAACACTTGACAGAGGAAAGGACAGAAGAAAGAAATAAGCATTCTCAGGGGACAGCAGAAAGAAAACAAATGAAATTATAACATAAGAAAAACACACAATAAGACTAGAAAACCCAGAAAATAAAATGATAGTAACCATACACATCTTTCAATGATAACTCTAGTGTAGTTGAATGGATTAAGAAAAATATGCACCTGTTTGTTCTCTACAAGAAACTCATTTTATCTGTACAGATAAGCACCATCTTATGGTGAAAGAATGGAAAAAATATTCCAATCAAATGGCACTAAGAAATAAACAGTAGTTGCTATTCTGATAAAATAAACTACAAGCTAAAATTAATCGGAAGAGATAAAGAAGGTCACTACATTTTGGTCAAGGGAACAAGAGGCCACAGAGTACTTATTCCTGATGAAGACACCTATTTCAAACCTCTGCCTCCCAAGGCTCAGAGATCATTGTAGAAGAGGAGATGGAAAGATTTTAAGAGCCAGAGGGGCTGGATGACCACAAGGAAATAGTCTTCCAGTGAGCCAGCCAGTTATACATATGAACACACAGCAATTGTGACAGCATACACAGCAATGGTGACAGTATCCACATGTCTGATACAAGCTCAAGCCTGAAAAATCATTGCATAGACATGGGGAAGTGAGCAATAAATCTCCACCCAACCTGAGGAACTTTTGGCAATTGATGGCTGCTGGGACAGGGAATGAGAGCATCTTATGGAGATGGGAGTGTCTTATGGTGGGCCCAATGAATGGATCTACACTGAAGGACATTTGCAGACACAAATCAGACTCTAAAGTCCATGTTAAATATATAAGGAAGCATATGAAATTGATCAGGTGATAGTGTTGGAATATAGGAGGGGATATTAATACTATTAAACTGTATTTTGTTAAATCACAAAAAAATGAAAAAAAAATTTACAAATACCAAAATCAAAAATTAAGTAAAAGAAACAAAATCCATCTATTTGTTGTCTGCAAGGAACTGACCTAAACTTCAAGGACAGGAATCACTTTAGGGTGAGAGGATGGGAAAAAATATTCCAAGCAAATGGCACTAAGAAAGAAACAAGTGTTGCAATTCTAATATTTGACAAAATAAATGTCAAGTTAAAATTAATCAGAAGAGATAAAGAAGGTCACTATAGTCTGACAAAAGAACAATTGTCCAAGAAGACATAATAGTCATGAGCATATATGCACCAAACTCTGGTGAACCCAATTTAATATAAAAAGTACTACTGGACTTCAAGACATAGATTAATCACAACTTAGTAATTTTAGGTGACTTCAGTGCCCCATTATCTACCACAGACAGGTTATCTGGACAAGTGTCCTTGTTTGTTTCTTCATTGCTGTGACAAAACACTCTAACCAATACCAACTTGGGGAGGAAAAGGTTTATTCGGCTTACATCTCCCAGGTCACATTCATCAGGGAGCCCAAGGTAGGAACCCAGGGCAGGAACCTGGAGGCAGGAGCTGGAGCACAGGCCATGGAGGAACACTGCTTACTGACTTGCTTTCCTGATCCCTGCTCAGCCTGCTTTCTTATGCAAGACAGGAACACCTGCCCAGGGGTGGCACCACCCACAGTGGGCTAGGCCCTCCTTCATCACTCAACAATCAAGAAGACCCCATAGACATGACCACAGGCCAGTCCAATGAAAGAAATTCCCCAATTGAGGCTCCTTCAATCCAGGTGTGTCAGGTTGACACTAAAGCTATCCAGCACAACTGACCCCTTGTCAACTTGACACACAAACACATCACTATTAAACCATAACCTTTCCAGTTCTTGTCCCCAATACACAATATTAACACTAATATCACAACATAAGACAGTACGACCTTAAAAACCCCACAATCCTTAAAAAAATCCAAACACTTAAAAGTCCATAGCCTCTTTTAAAAGTCTCAACTGTGGGTGGTCTTCTGTAAAATCCAAAACAAGTACTGTTTTATTTCAAAGGGAAGAATCAGGCACACCTAAGCTAAACCAAAGTCCAGCAAGGTAGCTCAAGGCTGGACATCTGAGATTCACTCATGATCTTCTGGACTCCATAGGGTTCTGGCAGCTCCACTTCTCTGACTCTGCCATCCACAGCACACACAGCTCGTCTCACAGACCCAGGCCAGCTCCATTCCACACCTGCTGCTGCCCTTGGTGGTTGTCCCATGGTCCTGGCATTGCCAAAAAGGTGGGGTCTCCGCTGAAACTGAGGCTACACCTTCACCAATGGCCTCTTCTTGCCTCTTTGGGTGCAAGGGCCTTAGATTATCTCCATGACTCCTTCAATCCTGGGGTCTTCACTGCAACTGAAGCTGTACTTTCACCTATGGCCTTTCCTGGCCTCTCACAGTACCAAGCCTCAGCTGCTCTCTATGACCCCTTCACACTTTCAACACCAGAACCATGCAGGAGACTCTTACACATTACCAATTCCTGCTTCCAGCTAAAGACCGAGGTTCGGGTCCTCTCTGTGTGCTGATCCTGAGGAAATACCTCTGAGAAGACTCTATCACAGTGATGCTGGTCTCTTCTTACTTACAGCTGATTTTTCAGCCCCACTTTACCAGCATCAATTGTCCCAGTAAAGCAAAGGTTTTACTTCAGGTTCTGGTCTCTTCTTAATCACAGCTGATTCTTCAGCCCCAGCCGACCAGAACCCACAGATTCTCAATTCAAAATCTCACACAAACAGACCTGATAGTCTCTACTTCCCTTTGAAGCTTCACAAGCTGGGCCTCCATTGTTCACAACTCAGCATAACTGTTCCAAGCTCCACAGCAACAAACTTTGAGCACTCAATGGCTTTCCTGCTCAAAGTTCTGAGCGCTTCCACAAGCCTCCTAAAAACACCAAAGTCAGGTCTGTCACAGCAATACCCCAACTCTCTGGTACAAATTTTTGTTCTAGTTTGTTTCTTCATTGCTATGACAAAACACTCTGACCAATACCAACTTGGGGAGGAAAAGGTTTATTTGGCTTACATCTCCCAGGTCACAGTTCATCAGGGAGCCCAAGGTAAGAACTCTGGGCAGGAACCCAGAGGCAGGAGCTAGAGCACAGGCCCTGGAGGAACACTTCTTACTGACTTGCTCCCTTGATCCCTGCTCAGGCTGCTTTCTTATGCAAGATAAGCCCATCTGCCCAGGGGTGGCACCACCTACAGTGGGCTGGGCCCTCCCACATCACTCAACAATGAAGAAGGCCCCACATACTTGACCACAGGCCAATCCAATGAAGGAAATTCCCCGAGGCTCCTTCAAACCAGGTGTTTCAAGTTGACAGTAAAGCTATCCAGCACAACAAGGAAAACCAGAGAAACATCTGAATTAAATGATATCACACATCAATGAGGCTTGAAAGATGTCTCAGTGGTTAAGAGCACTGACTGCTCTGGCAGAGGACACAGGTTTGATTCCCAGCACCCATAGGGCAACTAATAATTGTCCGTTACACCAGTTCCAGGGGATCTGATGCCTTTTTCTGACCTCTGTAAGCATTGCACAACACAGATGCACTTACAGACAATATATTCATACACACAAAATCAAAATAACAATAAAAATTTTAAAAAATAAAATAAATGATATCGCACATCAAATGGACCTGACACCTACAGAATATTTCACCTAAGCACCAAAGAGTATACATTCTATTCAGCAGTCCATGGAAATTTCTTGAAAATAGACCACATACTGGGGCACAAAATACCTCCACATATACAAAAAATTGAAACAACTCCATGCATTATATCAGACATCAATGCAATAAAACAAAAGCAACAACAAAAGAATCTTTAGGAGCTACATGACTTATGAGGACTAAGCTAAAGGACTAAAGGATGCATGGGTCAAAGAAGAAATAAAAGTAATCCTAGACCTAACAAAAAATAAAAAATAAAACAGCACAAAAAACCATCTGAGACACATTATAAGCAATCCTAAGAGGGAAATGTATAGCTCTAAGTGCCTACATTTAAAAAAATCAGAAAGAGCACAAATAAATGACAAACTCAAGAATTTGGAAAAGCAAGAATAAACCAGACCCAAACCCAACAAATGAGAAGCAATAACAAAAATTAGAGCAAAAATCAATGAAAAAGAAAAAAGGAAAACAATGCAAAGAGTCAATGAATCTGAGGTTGTTCTTTAGAAAGATAGACAGATCCTTAGCCCAGCTAACTAAAATAAAAAGGAAATCCAAATCAGAGATGAAAGTGGAAACATTACAATAGCCAAATCATTATAGAGGAATACTTTAAAAACTTAAACTCTATTAAATTAGAAAATCTAAAAGAAATGGATGAAATTTTAATTCAATGGATCCACCAAAGTTAAAACAAGAAAAGATCAATAGTTTAAACAAACTCATGAGGAATAAGAAAGTAAAAACAGTAATACAAAGCCTCCCAACTTAAAAAATGAAGTGTAGGCACAGATGGATTTAAAATGAAATTTTAGCAGACCTTCAAAGGTCTTAAAAACAACACTACTTAAATTATTCAAAAAGAAAGAAATGGAGTGAGAACTCCCAAACTCTTTCCATGATGCCAGTGTTACACTAATACCAAAATCAGGGAATGTCACAACATAAAAGAGAAAACTATAGGCCCATATCCCTAATGAACATAGATGCAGAATTTTGCAACAAAATACTTGCAAACTGCATAGAGACACAAATGAAAGAGATCATCCACCATGGTCAGGTAGGCTTTATTCCAGAAATGCAGGGATGGTTCAATATAGGTAAGTAATACATTTAATAAATTATGTTAATGGGTTTAAAGACAAAAATCACATGATCATCTCAATAGATGCAGAAAAGTTCTATGATAAAATCCAACATTCATTTGTGGTAAAAAGTATTAGAAAGAATTGGACTGGAGAGAACATACCTCCACATAATTAAACTATATAAAACAAACTCACGGCCAACATCATTCTAAATGTAGAAAAACTGGAAGAATTCCCATTAAAACCAGGAACCAGACAAGGCTGTCCACTATCCATACTCCTGCACTCCTCCTCAATATGCTTGAAACTCTTGCTAGAGAAAAACACAAAAGAAGTAAATTAAAGGGACACTAATTGGAAGAGGCCAAATTATCACAATTTGCAGATGATATGATATTATACATAAGAGATTCAAAAAAAATCCACCAGAAAACTTACATAAATGATCAATACTTTCAGGAAGGTGATAGATTGCTTATAATGTGTCCTAGATGTTTTGTTATGCTGTGTTGTCTTTATCAATAATTAGGTCTAGGAAAACTTTTATTTCTTTCATGATTTCTTCTTTAACCCATGCATCCTTCAGTAGTGTGTTTAATCCTCATGAGTTCATGTAGTTACTAAAGATTATTTTGTTGTTGCTTTTATTTTATTGCATTGAAGTCTGATATAATACATTACAAAACCAATTTATAAAAATAAGTAGCCTTTCTGTATAGCTATAGAAAGCAATCAGAGAATGAGTTCATGGAAACACTCCCATTCATAATTACTTCAAAAAATATCTAGGATTAAACCTAAGCAAAGACACTGAAGATCTCTAAAATGAAAATTTTAAATTCTTGAAGAAAGAGACCGAGGCAGACAGAAGTAATTGGAAAGACTTCCATGGTCATGAATGGGTCAAATTAATATTGTGAAAATGACCGTCTTACTGAAAGAAATTTATAAATTTGGTGCAATCCCAATCAGAACCCCAATGATATTCTTCACAGAACTGGGGGAAAAAATCCTAAAATTCATATGGAATCACAGAAGTCCCTGTATAGCCAAAGCAATCCTGAGCACAAAGAGCAATGCTGGAGGGATTACCAAACCAGATCTCAAACTGTATTACAGAGCTACAGTCATTAAAACTACACGGTACTGGCACAAAAAAGGCAGACATGTAGATTGATGGAACATAACTGAAGAGGCAAACATGAACACATGCAATTTTAGTTACGTGATATTTGACAAAGGTGCCAAGAACACACACTGGAGGAAAGACAGTATCTTCAACAAATAGTGCTGGCAAAACTGGATCTCCACCTACAGAAGGATGAAATTGGAACCTTATCTTTCATGCTGCACAAAACTCACTCCAAATGGATCAAAGACCTCAACATAAAACCTGAAACTCTGAAACTATTAAAAGAAAACATAGGTAATACTTTACAAGACATAGATATAGGAAAGGACTCTCTAAATCAGACATAAGTTTCTCAGAAATTAAGGTTAACAATTTACAAATGAGACCCCATTAAACTAAAAGTCTTCTGTACAGCAATGGAAACAACTAATAGAGTGAAGAGGAAGTTCACAGAAAGAGAGAAAATATTCATCAGCCACACATTTGACAAAGGATTAAGAATCAAAACATATAAAGAACTCAAAAAAACAAAGAAGCAAGAAAATATTGACCCAATTAAAAGACGGTCTACAGATCTGAAAAGAGATATTTCAAAAGAAGAAATAAAAATGGCTAAGAAACGTCTTCAAAAGCATTCAACATCCCTCGCAATTACGTAAATGCAAATTAACTTCAAGATTTCATTTAATCCCAGACAGTATAACTAAAATTAAGAGAACAGATAACTCCAATATAGTGAGTTCCAACTGGGGATACAGGGAGACCCTGTCTCAAAAAGTCACCCCCCCAAGAAAAAGAAAAAAAGTTTAAAAAAATAAAAACAAAAAACAAAAAAGTGAGAGAGAGAGAGAGAGAGAGAGAGAGAGAGAGAGAGAGAGAGAACAATAACTCCAAATGCTGATTGAATGTGGGGAAAAGCACACTCTCATTCACTGTTGGTGAGATTGAAAACAACCACTGTGGAAATCAGCTATGGAGAGCTCTTTGCCTTCTCTGGTCCCCAGGAGTACTGCTTCTGGGCCTGGGCCACCCTCACTTCCCTCTGCTTCCCTGTACCTGCAGGACCCCCTGCAGAACTCTCTCCAGACCACAGACCTCTCTCCAGGGTAAGTCCATCATGCCCTCTGTGCCTTGACTCCCCCAGCTTCATTCACCCTCCCATCTCCCCCACCAGTCTCTCCTCCTAGTTTGGGTCCTGTTCCATTCCATGTCTTGGGGCACCAGACACCTAGGGAACCACTACTGCTTCCTGATCCCTTTCATCCAGATCAACTCAGTGCCTTCTCTAGTCCCCAGGAGCACTGCTTCTGGGCCTGGCCGTCCCTCACCTCCCTCTGCTTCCCTGGGCCTGCACTACCCACCAGCCTCTTTCCAGGAAGCGGGGCTGACATTTCCTCTTCCTGATCCTTTGCATCCAGACCAACACAGCTCCTCAGTGCAGTCCCCAGGAGTCCTTGGGGCCACTTCCCACCCACATTGCCTTTGCATCTCTGGGTGGCATGGCCACTAGCTGCCCTAAACCAGCATCTTTCCTGGTTCCGGCTCCCAGGCCAGTCCAACCCCCAAATTCCTGAAGTCAAAATCTTTTCTGGAGGGATCCAGAGCTTAGGAGAAAGCCTAAGAGCATCTGATCTTCATCTGACTTGGGCCTCTGTGGGAACTCCTGAAGACAAAAGCAATTTGCCCACTCCCATATAAAATCAAAACAGAGAACCCAGAGGTTAAATGAATCAGCTTTGCATGCCAAAAAAGTACACCACAAAGACAAATAAAGTTCACAAAAAGAAGCAAACCTAAACTTGAAAGCTTGAGTCTCACATAAGAATCATAAACTACAAAAGAAATCCACATGTCAAAATCACAGAGAAAAAATAATAACATGAAAAACCAAAATAACATATCCCCACGAAATACCAAGAGTACCCTAGATGAATACAATGAGAACCCCCTAGAGATAATGCAGGACATAGAACTCAAAAGAACAATTATAAACATGATAAAAGAATTCAGTGAATTTAAAGAACACACAAAGAAATCAAAGACCTAAAGGAAGATGGGGATAAACTTCTGAATGAACTCAGAAAAGAGTTAGAAATGTTGAAGAATAGGCTGAAATGAAGAAGAAAGTGAAACATTCAGTAAGCCAATTAGAAATGACAAGAGAAAGCCTCACCAATAGGATGAATGAAACCGAAAACAGAGTATCAAGACTGGAAGATAAAGTGGATGAACTAGAACATTCAAGCAAAGACTATGAAAAATTTAAGAAATCACAAGAATGGAATATGGAGGAGTTGTGTGACACCATAAAAAGATCAAACTTAATGAATCATTATCATACAGGAAGGAGAAGAATCCCAAGATAATGACATGGACCAGATCCTCAACAGAATCATGGAAGAAAATTTCCAAAAATTAAAGAAAGACATGCCTATACAAATATAAGAATCATGTAGAACACCAAACAGACAGGACCAGAACAGAAACTCTCCACAGCACATTATAGTAAAAACACTGAAGGTACAAAACAGACAATGCTGAAAGCTGCAAAAGAGAAACAACAAGTCACATATAAAGGAAAACCAATTAGGATTACACCTGACATTTCAGTACAAACTATGAAAGCCAGAAGAGCCTGGACCAAAGTATTCCCAGTTTTAAATGACAACAGATGCCAACCCAGATTACTACAGCCAGCCAAAATATCTATTATAGTCGAAGGGGAAAGAAAAATCTGTCATGACATAAATAGGCTGAAGGAATTCATGTCCACAAAGCCAGCCCTTCAGATGGTTCTGGAAGCAATACAAAGAGCTAAAGAAAGGAACAACTATACCCAAGGGTTGTGGAAAGAAATCCAATGAAGGTGTAACTGTGGAAAAGTACAGCTATATCAAGAATGTGAACAGAAATAAAAATGACAGGATTCAAGACTCATCTTTCATTAATAAATTTAAATATTAACAAATGAACTAACCAGTCAAAAGACACAGGCTAGGTGAATGGGTTAAGAAACAAAACCCATCTTTTTGTTGTCTGCAAGATACTCATCTCACTTTCAAGGACAGGCACTCTCTCAAAGTGAAAGGATGGAAAAAATATACCAAGCAAATGGCA
>NW_008355253.1:4092174-4112121 GCF_000622305.1 Nannospalax galili | reverse complement strand
ACTGGGGCACAAAACAAACCTCAACAAATACAAAAAGATTGAAATAATTCCATGCATTCTATCAGACCAAAGTGCAATAAAGCTTACAATCAACAACGGAAGAAGCCCTAATCACCACATGAACACATGGAGATTAAACAACACACTCATGAACGATGAATGGGTCAAAAGAGAAATTAAGAAAGAAATAAAAGTGTTGGGAAACCCTACTATTAGGGTTGTAGTCCTCCATGTCCAGATAGCTCTAAGGGGCTCGGTGCCAAATGGAAGGACTCCCCTTCTCAGGAGGGGGCCTCCTGCTCTCTTCCTGACTTACCTGGAAAGTGCCCAAGCACGGATGCCTGACCTTATTTGGAACATGACCTTTGGCATAGTTACCTGGAGTAAAAACTACCCCCAGGTTTTTTCTATATGATAATCAGGCATTGCCTGGTAGTCGGATGACAGGAGCCCACTGCCACATGTAAATAAAGCATACTATGAGCACCTATCAGCTGAGGCATTGGCTACTGCCTCCACACTATATTTTCCCTAGTTCCCCCACTGAATAAACAGAGCTGTTTCACTGAATCTAGAGCTGTTTCACTGAGTCTGGAGCTGTTTGCATCTTTGAACCTGCCTCCCTGGAAGGGCTTTCTTTCATCAGTGCTCACTGGCCGTCCTGACCCCGCTCATCGCTTCTGCTCCCTTTGTCCTCGTGGACCAGTGGCCAGTGACCCATGAGGAGAGGGAGCGACCCCACATAAAAGTATTACTGGAATTAAATGAAAAGGACAATACAACACAACAAAACCTCTGTGACATGCTGAAAGCAGTCCTTAGAGGGAAGTTTATAGCTCTAAGTGCCTACATCAAAAAATTGGAAAGAAAACAAATGACTTAACATTGCAACTCAACACACTTGCAAAGTAACAGCAAATGAAACCCCAAACCAGCAGACAAGAAGAAATAACAAAAATCAGGGCAGAAATTAATGAAACAAAGAAAACAATACAAAGAATCAACAATTCCAAGAGCTGGTTCTTTGAAAAGATAAACAAGATTGACAGACCGCTAGCCCAATTAATCAACAAAATCAGAGATGAAAGGGGAAACATCACACAGACACCAATAAGATCTAGAACATAAGGGAATACTTTAAAAACCTATATGCTATTAAATTTGAAAACCTAAAAGAAACGGATGGTTATCTAAAAGCATGGGAACCACCAAAACTAAACCAAGAAGAGGTTAACAGCTTAAACAGAACCATACCAAAAAAAGAAATTGAAACAGTAATACAAAATCTCCCAACTAAAAAAAGCCCAGGACCAGATGGATTTACAGCAGAATTCTATCAGAAATCTATATACTATTTAATTTATTCAAAAAATAGAAATGGAGGGAGAACTTCTAAATTCTTTCTGTGAAGCCAGGATCACTCTAATACCAAATCCAGGTAAAGATACAAGCAAAAAAGAAAACGATAGACCCATATCCTTAATGAACACAGATGGAAAAATTCTCAACAAGATACTTGCAAACCGCATACAGACACACATCAAAAAGATCATCCACCATGATCAAGTTGGCTTTATCCCAGAGATGCTGGGATGGATCAATATATATGTCAATAAATGACATAAATCATATAAATGGGCTCAAAGACAAGAAGCACATGGTCATCTCAATAGATTCAGAGAAGGCCTTTGACAAAACTCAACATGCATTTATGTTCAAAGTCCTAGAGGGAACTGGACTGGAGGGAACATACCTCAACATAATTAAAGGTGTATATAACAAACCCACAGCTAACATCATTCTAAATGGAGAAAAACTGAAAGCATTCCCATTGAATTCAGGAACCAGACAAGGCTGTCCACTATCTCCACTTCTCTTTAACATAGTACTTGAAACACTTTCAAGAACAATAAGACAAGAGAAGGAAATTAAAGGAGTAATCATTGGAAAAGAAGAGATCAAATTATCCCTTTTGTAGATGATATGATATTATATCTAAGAGATGCCAAAAATTCCATCCAAAAACTCATAGAAATTATTAACACATTCAGTAAAGTGGAAAGTTACAAAATTAACCTACAAAAATCTGTAGCCTTTCTATATAACAATAACAAGCAATCAGAAAAAGAGCACATGGAAACACACCCATACACAATAGCTGTGAAAAAAAATAAAATATCTCAGAAGAAATCTGACCAAAGACATTAAAGAGCTCTACAATGAAAATTTTAAATCTTTAAAGATAGAAATTGAGGAAGACATCAGAAGATGGAATGACTTCCCATGCTCATGGACTAGAAGAATTAATATTGTGAAAATGACCATCCTACTAAAAGTCCTTTATAGATTCAACGCAATGCCAATCAAAATCCCCATGACATTTTTCACAGAATTGGAAAAAACTATCCTAAGATTCATATGAAAGCCCAAAAGACCTCAGGTAGCCAAAAAAATCCTTAGGACTAAGAGCAATAACAGGGGGATATACTATACCAGATTTTAAGTAGTCATTAAAAACAACATGGTACTGGCACAAAAATAGACCCATAGATCAACGGAACAAAATTGAAGACCCAAAAAATATGAATGTATGCAATTTCAGCCACCTGATACTTGACAAAGGGGCCAAGAACATTCACTGGAAGAAAGATAGCCTGTTCAGCAAATGGTGCTGGCAAAACTGGATCTCCACCCATAGAAGAATGAAACTTAATCCCTATCTTTCACCCTGCACAAAAGTCAATTCCAAATGGATCAAAGACCTCAATGTAAAAAGCCTGAAACTCTGAAACTATTAGAAGCAAACATTGGGAAAACCTAAAAGTTATAGGTCTAGGAAATGGGATTCTTTTTTAAAGGTTAAAAACTCATTCAATTTTATGTGTTAAAGGGTTTATATTGAGTTCAAAAATGTAGAACTGTATTAATTCAACTGTGAACCTAAAAATTTACAGTCACTATTGAAAGAGATGTATCCTTGCTCTGGAGTGTGTTACTGAATATGTCAAAGCAAAAAATTTGCTTCATGTTAATTAGTAGATATTAAAAGCATTAACATTGAAATCTACCTGGTGACTTTATATGCATGTTCAGGTGCTAAGGATCTCAGAAAGTAACCCACTGTGACTAGTAATAATCAGATATATAGAGATTAGAAATGTATGTGCAAACATCTTAATGTCAATTGCATGAAAAATGATGTTTTCTGCATAAATGAAATGGAGATCCTTTTTAAAGGTTAAAATCTCATTTAATTTTATGTCTTATAGGATATATAGTGAGTACAATATTGTATAACTGTAATAATTTAGCTGTAAACGTAAAAATGTACAGCCAATTTTGTAAGAGATGCAGCCTAGCTCAGAAAATTGTTATTGAATATGTCAATGCTGATGTAATGAAATGCTTCTTCTAAGTTTGTGGTTATTAAATAAATAATTTTTTAAAATTGAAAAAGGAAAGGAAGAAAAAGAAAAGGAAAGGCTGTTCACTTTGCTGTGCTGGAAACTATACAGGTCTCTCTTCCCACTTGTACCAGTCCCTTAATCTTTCAATTCTTTGAGCAACAAAATGGCACAACAAAAGAAAAGTGGCTGGAGCAGCTGTAAGTAGCCAGACAGACTCATACTGTAGTAGTCAGCCTACAGTCTCTTCACAAATACTCTCAGTTGAGGCGGGGGCTCTTCATATTTTTCTAAAAGCAGTACCACTTTCTGATGGATGCTTAGGGAAATTCCCCAACTCTGAATAAGTTAAAAAAAATAAAAAAACGATGCACATAAAATATAAATATAGAAAAACTTTTGATTTGTTTACAAGGACACACACTCTTGGTGTTTAAGCAAAAACAGCTCAGATTTGAGCTGCATGTTGTGTTGATAAAGTGCCATGTATTTGACAGAACATTCTTTCCTATGATTCAGTATGTTTGGCTTACTTTTAGCTATAAACACCTTTTTCATGTAAGTCTGCCTTTCCTTCTAAGGCATACATATGGAAGTAATCTTGACAAAATGATCAAGCTAAGCTGTTAATAAATTTATTTGATAGCTGATTTTTGCATATCATGTACCTCCTAAATATATAAATTCCCAAACACAGTAAAAGACTAATTTTTACTGCAAAAAAAAAAAAACCAAAAAAACTAAAAAATAAACCTACCAAATGATCTGGTTGGGCTTCTTTAAGGGAGTGATACTATGTGGGTTGATGAGGCTCCAGTGGATGAAATCACACTGAATGACATCTGGGGACCTAAACTAGACTGGATAGGCCTTAACATATATGTTAGAATACATGAAATCCATTAGGGGAGCTATGGGGGGGTGCAGATAGGGGATGGGTCTAAATATGATTAAGAAATATGAAATGCACAAAAATTCAATTTAGAAAATAGAAAACAAAAAACGGGAGTCAGGAATAGTGGCATATGCCTTTAATTCTAGAACTCGGGAGTCAGGGTCAGGTGAATCTCTGTGAGACTGAGGCCAATCTGGTCTGGAAAGTAAGTACAGGCCAGCGGGGACTACAGGGAGACCTTGTCCCAAAAGAAAAACAAACAAAACAAACAAACAAACAAACAAACAAAAAACTGGACATGAGGGACATGGAAATAGGAGTGAGATGTGTTGAAGCTGGAGCCCCATGGTAGTTCGTAGGAGGGGTGGAGAGTAGCTCTGACCATGACACACTATATTCATGTACAAAATTTTCAAATGACGAACAAGAAATTATTTCATTGTCTCCAAAATAAAATAATTTTATTCTGCTCAGTCCAACTAAATGACATATATTTTGATGGTCTGTTATGAATTAAGACATCTGACTAGTAAAAATAGATGAATAATATAGCCCTTATCTCAAAAATTCATATAACTCATTGACACACCAAAGAGAACTCTGAAAATATTGAGGGACTGAGAAGACTTTGCTTCTTAGAAATATAACCAAAAGGCCTAAAAAATTATCAAAACCTGGGGAAATCCTCATAATTTATAAGATACAAACAAGTGAAAACCTTCAGAGAAAACAATCCGGAAAGAAGGAGGAAAGATGGTATGAGAAATTCCTGATTTCTGTCAGCAGGAGTGACAGGAATAGAGCATGGTCATGGTGCATCCCCAGCACATATTTCCCAACTGACTTTTTAAGAGGGAGGGAAGGAGGAAATGAGTTGGATTATCCTTCCTCCTGGAGCATGCCAATGGTGCTTCTTCAAATCAGTAGAACATGAGCTAAAGTCTCTAAACAGATACTTTAGAGTAGAGGTTATTATGGGATCCTTTTGAAGACTCGAGATGCCTATGCTCACCTGTTTGACTTTCTGTTCAAGGAAAATGAAAGGGCTTATTTGTAAAGATGCTCATTTTCTCAGAAGTGGCATTTTGCTTGAAATGATAGGACAAATCTCTCCCTAGGTGAGAATCGGCCAAAGTAGGAACTAAAAAGATAACTTTAACACCCAACATGAGCAAATGGAAAGCTTAAAAGCAAGACAGAACTCTACAAAGCCTATGTGTGAATAATTTATAAACAGTGTAAATTGGAAGAATGCAGCATTACCAAATAGGCAAAAAGGAAAAGGGATTTCAGAGAAAGAAAAACATGAAACAAAAGAACAGTGTAGCAAATACCATTACAAGCTCATAGTAATGACTGAAATTTAAAATCTGAAAGTACTGTCATGGAGTATGTAGCATAACACACATTCTCATACATTTTTAATAGGAATGTAAAATGTCATAGCTACAATAGAAAAAGCATTGTCAGTTTCACTTAAACATGTTGTTATGTTGTTACTGGGTTTAGAGCCATAACCTCTGCCCCGACAAGACAGAGAAACTTGTCCTTCAGAAGTCAATTAAAACAACCAAATTAAAGTGGAAACCATGGGGGAGGGACAGTTATTCACTGTAGAAACACTGGGAAGAGGGGAAAAAGAGTTTAAGTGACCTCCACCCCACAAGTCCATCCTTGGGGTTCTGAAGTGAGAGATTAAGTTACAGTAGAGGACCACAGTTAGACATGTCTAAGGAGTCCCAGTCAAGATGTGGTCCCACCCACCATTCATTCATCATTGTATCTTTTGTTTCATGGTCTAAGAAGTAAATCTCTTTCCAAGAGAAAAGATTCCCCTCTGTCTGACACAGGCTTTCTGCATTCCTCTTCTTTCAGGATGAGATCCCCGGGAGGATTCCAATTTCCTTCAGTCCATGCTTTTAATAATCTGAGAGTCAAAGCGAGGGACACAGGTGTCTCTTTAGATTATCTTCATGGCTGACAGGACAGTCACAATATGACTTGCCAATTCCAATTTCATACCATAAATAAAATAAGAAATTACTAAAAAAGATCAACATAAAGTTATATTTGGTAAGGGGTTATTGTTTCCTTTCTGATTGGTTGGTTGGTTGTTGTTGCTTTGTTTTGCAGGGATAGGGACTGAACTCAGGACTTTGCACATGCTGTATAAATACTGTACACAGATACTATAGCTATATCCCCAGCCTGTGTGACAGTTTTCCATACAATGTTCCAAGCTGCAGTCAAGCCAAATATCTTTGAATAAGTGAATGAAAGAATTATGACATTGCTGTATCACGGATTGCTACCCAGTAGCAAAAATTTGTAAAAAACTACAATTACCTGGATGAATCTCATAAATGATACAATAAATATAAGCCACACCCAAATATTCATACTCTGTGATTGGTCTCATAAAATTCCTAAGTATACAAAACTATTTTTTTATTTTAATAAATCAAAATAGGTATTGGAGAGATGGCTCAGTAGTTAAAAGCACTGGCTGCTCTTACCTAGGACCAAGGTTCAGTTCCTAGCACCCAGATGGCAGCTAACAACCATCACCATCAGTAACTCCATTTCAAAAGTTATCTGATACTTTCTGACCTCTTTGGGCACTGCATGCATATTGTGCATTTACATCCATGCAAGCAAACACACATTCACATAAATTTAATAAATAAATGAATAAAAACACCAGGAGTGGTGGTAAACAACTTTAATCCCAGCACTCAGGAGGCTGAAGCAGGGGGATCTCTGCAAGATCAAGGCCAGCCTGGTCTACATAGGGAGTTAGACCAGCTTAGGCTTCAAGGAGACCCTGTCTCAAAAATATCAATCAATCAATAAATAAATATAAAAAAATAAGAATAAATGTTATGTCTAGGATAGGACAAAATTAGACTAGGGGTGGTTATATGAGAACATTCTAGATTAAATATAAAGAGTCCTGAGTTGCTCAGTTTTTGTATTTGTCAAAACTCAAATAACTTGAGATTCATCAATTTTATTGTACATCAATTTAAACTCAAAATACAAAACAAATATTAAATTTTGCTTATTTCTATGTTTTCTGAAGTATTTAAAGAGGAAGAGTTATATTATAATCTATTATTATGTAGCAAATTGCCCTAGAACATAGTGTTTTAAAGGAACATATCACAGTTTTTGTAGGTGAAGTATTTGCTGTTGGCATAGATGGCTAGGTCTTGTGCAGGTATCTCAGAAAATGCAATGGCGATTATAGTAGGGGCTGTGGTAACCTGAAAGTCTGACTGGCAGCAGGGGGTGTCTTCCGTGGTCATAGCTCTAGCTGTTTACAGGAGGCTCCAGCTTTTCAACATGTGGACTTCTCCATGCATCTGCTCATGATGCAGTAGCAACTGCTCCTGAATGAACAATCTACAAAGGGCTGTAGCCTTCAAGTCACATACCATCACTTCTACCATATTCTGCTTGTCACATAGTCCACCTCTAATGCAGTATGGGAGGGGACAAACACAAGGAGGCGAGGATCACCCCAGTGCTATCTTCAAAAGGGTAGACATATTTCAGACATCCTATAAACTTGCCTCATGAAAGGTGGACAGATGAATATGCCGATAGAAAGAAGAGATAACACATACAGTAAGTTAACCACTGTGGACTATAGATGGGAAGTATATAGTCCCACTTCCATTTCTCTTGCTGTTATAAAATATTCTGGCCAAAAGTAACACACAGGAGGAAAGGATTTATTTGGCTTACAATCCCAGGTCCATTATTATGGTAAAGTCAAATCAGGAACTTTAAAGTATCATGTCTGCAGTTAAGAACAGAGTGAGAATAAATGCATGGATCCCTGCCTGCTTGTGCTTAAGCTCAGTTAGTTTTCTTCATTCATGCAGTTCGGGACACAGCCTATGACATGGTGCCCCGCACATTTAGGGTGAGTTGTCTCACCTTGGTTAACAATTAATACAATTCCCCACAGTCACACCTATAGAACATCCTGATCTAGATAATTCCTTATTCGAAACTCTCTTCTCAGGTGATTCTAGGTTGTGTCAAGTTGACAATGAAAACTAACCAGCACACATACATACTAGTTACTTTTGTGGGGCCTGGACCATAACACTTGAGAGCAGCAACTTAAAATGGTAAAATTTTCCATTGGTTCACAGTAGCAGAGAGCTTCAGTTTATCATGGTTAGAGAAGCATAGCAGAGCAGCTCTGTTTTTGGTGGTGGAAGCATGTGGTAGTGGCTATTCACATCAGAGTTCACAAGCAGAATTAGCACAATAGGAACCAGAGACTGTTATAACACTCAAAGGCTCACCTCTAGTGACCCGCTTCTACCAATGAGAGCCATAACTGTCCAAAATATCACTATCACTGGGTATTAACCATGGGACATGTAAGCCTAGGGCATTTCAGAATAACACAGTATAAATGTTGCTGTACAAGTCAGTCAAATTTTCTATCTGCTGGAAAATTTCCAAAATACAGTGAGAGAAATAACTATGTCCTAAAGAGATGTGAGAAGACATGATCCCCTTTAAATAGAAAAGGGACTCAAGAAGAGCTCCAATTGGAAGGCAAAATGCTTCAAGGTAAGGAGGATAAGAAGACAGTGATGATTTTTCAGTGCAGCATCAGAGGAAGTATTTGCACTGGGTGTCCAGCAGAGAAGTTGGAGAGAGTGCAGAGGACACTCCTATCTGTCCACTGAAGCGTGTGTGCTGATGACTCAGATTGTGTTGGAATAAAGAATGTTTTAGGATCAGTTTTTGAGAGAAAAAAGTAAAAAGTTTTGTTTCGGTGAACTAATATCTGAAGACTAGATAAGAGCAAATGGCACATGTGCTGGTGGAGTACTGATGAACACTTAAATTAGATGTATAGATACTCTTGGATGTAAGCACAATCCAACGTAGATTCTGGGGCTAACGTTGAGGAGCACGATGAGGACGCATGACTAGAGGCAGAGAAAATTAATGATTAAGAATTTTCTCTCTGTAATGCAATTTTATGGACTTCTCTGTCTTTTCAGATTTCAGAAGGTATAAGAATCATTTTTCAGTAATTGGCATTAATAAAGATGTAGATTTAATATAGAGATAGGCAAACATTGTACAAGAAGAGACATACCCTCACTTGGAAATTACTCAAAGTGTTAGAACGCTAGCTCTTAAAGATCATTTTCTTAAGAATGAAGCTTTTCATCTATAAGATGCTGTGTTTGTCTCTTTGTCTTTTTTATTAGAAAAATAATGTGAATCATCATGCATGAATAAGCTGTATATTAATAGAGACAAATCAAAGCTAAAAGTCACAGGCCCACACTCTGAAGCTGAGACACAGTAGTGGCACACATGAGCTAAAGATAGGTCCTGGACTTCTGTCCCTATCATGTGTGCTCTGTCCCATGGCCTCTCCACAGAAAGCAGACAGGGATCTCGGCCACAGACAGCACAGTGGAGCACATGCAGACACAGCAGTTCAGGACAATATGTGTCAGACAGTGCAGAGGATTGGACAGCGCCACCCCTCCAATTGTTTGCAACTTGAATGAAACACTGAATCTGGGATGATGGTGGCTAGAGGGATAAGGGTGAGACAAAACATACCCTAGTAGTCCTGAAGTAAGTATAAGAGGCATGCCTCTCACCCACTAAGGATTTAGAAACATGTCATAATCACGGTCTCATGCAATCTCAGCAAAGCATAAATATCACAGGAGAAATGCACTCAGTCTGTTAATACCACTGCTTACTTTAAAAAATTTGTTGATGTTTGGTGGTTCTCTCTCTCTCTTTCTGTCTCTCCTCTCTCTCCACACACAGATGCACACACACACACACACACACACACACACACACACACACACGGTTCCCTCTACCCCAGGCTGACTTCAAACTTGTTCTTTGGCTGAGAATGACCCTAGACACCTCATCCTCTGGCCTCCACCTCCTACATGCTGGGATTATAAGCAGTTCACCACATGGGCTTTCTATAGGGTTTTCCCTTTCTGTTATCTCTAAATGAATAAGTAACAGAACCTCTGAGATTTCCCCTTGCCTATGCCACCCTATGTATTAGTAACTTTCACCATTGCTGTCATCAAACACCTGACAAGAAGCAACTTAAGGGAAGAGAGGTTTATTCTGGCTCATGGTTTGAAGGGATGTAATCCATCATGGTGGGAACGGCAAGGCAGCAGGACGGCTGATGGCTGACTACACTGTAGTAGCAGTCAGGAAGCAGAGAAATACTCTGCTTCAAATGGAGGCCAGATGTGACCCACCTCCACCACAAGATCACAACAATTATGGTTCCAACACTTCCCAGCTACCAGCTGGGAATCAAGAGTTCAAACAGGTGTGTTCATTGCAGGAGTGTGAAAGGGTCACTTTACATTCACATCTTAATGCAGAGCAAGGTGGAGTAGAGAATGCCAACCTGGTAAGTGATGAGGTCACAGTATGCTCCTGCTGCTGGGGGACATTTTGCTCTGCACCTGGATTCACTGTCACAACATGCTGCCTTGTGGGGACTGTGCTCCGCAGGTGTGTCAAGATTTCCTTAAGGCAGCGAGCATGTCTCTGCAATACCTAAAAGAAAAATAAATCCTTCCCAATTAAGGAGCTTTATGGAACAGTAGGAGAAGCACTATTTCAGAATCTCAATTTTTTTATTAGAAAGTAAACAGTTTTCACATGTGTGCCATGTACAACCCCACCCCCCTTCAAAATATGTTATTTGCACCTTCTGGCTTTCAGATGCTGGGAATTCTTAAAGTAGAAAGGGCTTGTATCTAATGATGCCAGTTGCTACTGGCAAATCCCACCTCTTCACACCAGCCTAAGAGTCAGATCTGAAGACAAGCATTCCAGCTATGAACTCCAGCATCTAAGGATGCATTAAGACAGCTGTTTGTTCTAAAGACAAGCAATAAAATATTCTAAGACACACAACTGTTTCCAATTAAAATGATTTAGTGCCTTTATTGTTTTTTAAATTTTCCTGAGGTTTGCTGATGACAAAAATTATGTAATGAAGCTTTCAATGTTTTAAATCTGTTAATTAATCTCTGCACCCTACAGTAACCCAAAGCAATAAAAAGAACAATGGAAAGGGGCGGCTTCCTGTCTGAGTGGATTAACCATTTGGAGCCTGGTCTCTTTAGGCCTTTTGAGCTTCTGGTTTAAAATGGGTCAGAATATCCTTTAGCCCCACTTTGGGAATGGCCTCATATGTCAGAATCACTTCAATGCCTGCTGGGATGCCTGCTGTGCACCAGACTTCTGCATTTTAAGTATTAGGAGTCGGGGCTAAGGCAGCTGGTGGATCCTGGAGACTGAAACTTCAGAAAATAGTTCAAAAATGAAGAAAATGATTCCAAAGTCACAGGCAGAGAGCTGAAATGCATTCTGATGTACTATTACACAGAAAGGTGCTTGCAGTTAATCTTATATTCAAGAAACCAAGAAGACAGGATTTGAATGTTCTCATCACAGAGAGATGATGATTGAGATGACTGATTGTTGAAACACACTGATTTCATCATTACATAATGTATAAATATGCCAAAACATCACTCAATACTCCATGAAGATACACAATTGTCTCCAATTACAGAGTACATTATGGGAACCAGCAATATGGCCCACTGGGTAAAGGTGGTTTCCACTAAGCCTGATTACTTGAGTTCAACACTTGGGACCCCATGGTGGGGGAACTGACTCCCACAGGTTGTCCTCTGACTTACACACACACACACACATGCACATTGTAGCATGTGTGCACCTTCACACAGAAACAGACACTAAATAAATAAATAAATAAATAGATGTAATAAAAAATTAAAGCCAAATACATAAATACATAAAAGTGAATGTAGAAAAATCTCAGGGGTCTCTGACCAGAGTCATTAGGGTCAGAGCTATTCTCAAAAGACTAATTAAAAAAAATTAAGGGGCTGGAGAGATCGCTCAGTGGTAACCAGCACTTGCTGTTCTTGTAGAGGATCCAGGCTCAATTCCTAGCACCCACATGGTGCCTCACAGCCATCTGTAACTCCAGTTCTAAAGGGATGCATCGCCCTCTTCTGACCTCTTCAGGCACTGCATGCATGTGGCACACATGCACACATGCAGGCAAAATGCTCACACATATTAAACAAAAATTAATTAAAATAAGAAACAAATAATAGCAAAAAGCAGGAAAGGAGATTTATGTAATGTTACCATGTTGGGAAGAGGAATAAAGTCCAATGAATACCAACCCCAATACCCCACCCCAAATCCATCTTCAGGGTCCTAACATGAGGTTTAAGTGTAAGTAGAGGGCAAGAGGCATATGGATAGCTAAGCAATCCTGGTCAAGGTATGAGCCTTTCCATCATCCTCTCTGAAAATACTTTCCCAGCCTCATACAAAGATGTGCTTGACTAATCTCCTAGTTACTTCTCAGTACAATCAAATTTAGCCATCACAGGCACCTTGCTCCTTCTTCTACACTTCCCATCTCTATGGTAGGACCAAAACGAATCACTGAATGCCATCTGCCTGCAACTACAGAATCCTTTCTAATTTCTTCCCTCCCTAACTCCCTCTGGTAGATGCTACCTTATGGTCTCTTGAAGCAGCTCCCTCCTTACTGGGAAACCATCAAGTGAGGTCAGTGATGTATCTCTGAACAGTCACTAGGCTTCTTGTCTTACCTAGTAAAATCAACTCTGTTCTGTCCTCATATTAATTAATTAATTAATTCATATTCTCTAACTTCAAGTTCTAGTCCTAGTGAAATATATTTTATTAGTAGTACTGTACTTTTTCCTCTTTGCTGTTCCTTTCCTGCTGTTTAGGTCCAAACATTTGCTCTCACTCCAGTTCTGTTCATCCTTTAAAGTCCAATTAAAAGTGTCACCGCATCTCCAGGGTCAAGTCAGATCTCCAAGACAAATTAAATTCTTTCCTCCCAGATATCCCATGATACCTGGCTTTCCTTGTATATCCTTAACTGATAGGCATGCCACAAGTTACTGCAGAATTCTTGTGCGTTCATCTTCCTTAATCCCCTTGATAGTTTTCTGATCTTAAAATTTATGACAAATACTATCTTCATGCTTTAAAAGTTAAAGGATGAATAAATGAATCATCCTAGTGGAAAGAATTAACATGACAAAGATCAGATGTTAACATTAAAATCATCTAAGAGAGATTGCCACTTATTTAAATTGAGATAGAGAGAGCAAGAGAAAGAGAAAGAGAAAGAATGAGAGAAGGAAGGAGAGAAGGAGGGAGGTAGGAGGGGAGAGAGAAGAGCAAGTGAGAGGAGAGGGGAAAGGAAGGAAGACAAGAAGGAAAAGGAAGAAAGGGGAGGAACGGCACATGGCTAGTACAACACTGTCACTATGTTTCCATCTTCTTGCAGAAGGGAAATAGAAAAAACAAGTGGCATACCAAAAAGATAGGTGTGTAAATAATCATGGATCTGTCTAATTAATTAATGATTATTAGTGCATGTGTGTGCACGTGCACATGTCTGTACAGCTGAGGTTCCTGCTTCCAATGTGTGTCAAGTAGACAACTGAAGTTAACCATAACAAATGTCATCATTTAAAACCTGTAAAAGAGCTTTCCTTCTTTGCAATAATTCATCTAACCTGTAGTCCTCACCAGTGTATTTGATAAGTATGATTTGCTTTGTTCAGTTAAAAAAAATTTCATGTAACCACTTTCAGTACTTCAGTAACTTAAATCTACATTCTTAAACCATGCCATAGTCACTCATATTTGGTTACAAAGTCAACTATCTCTTATTTTCTTTAAAATGAGAAGCATATTTTTATATCAACAAAAGTTAATCAATGATCTTTGTTTTATAATATCTAACCTTGGAGCTATAAGACATGGTTATGGAGTTTGAGACCATGGGCAAATAGACCACCAGACCCAATTCAAATTTTAATTAGCCATATTTATTAAAGCTCCAGTTGTCCACAGTCTTTAGTCAGATTCAAGACATGTGGCCCCAAGGGGAGGAAGGAACAAGCTTAAAGGAAAAAACCACAAGAATTTCTGCACACATGAGTAATAACAGAGTCCTGAGTAAGGTCAGGGCACCATAAATTTAGCAAAATAAGCAAGTCACAGAAGCCAGAATTAGCAGGTTATGTAAGCTAAATATTTCTGGGAAGGGGCTTCTTCAAATTATTTCCTGCTATTTCAGCATATTTGTTAAGAAAAATGGAATATTGATTTGGTTAATTCTCTTGAGTATGCAAAAAGCACAGCTGCAGTGTCTGCGTAGTGACATCTTTGCAGACAGCTAAAAAAGAAAGCACTTGTCTGGGGGGGAGGTGACTTACTGGTCTAACAGGAAGGAATTTACTGGAACTAAGTTCTGCTGCTTCTCAGATCCTTCTAAAATTTAAAGTGGCTGCTACTAAAGTAGCTACTTTGTACAAAATGGAGTTACACTGGCCATTACAACACTATGCTTCTGAAAGTCCTAAGGGAAAGTAGGAGGGTGGGTCATGAAGTCCTGTCTTCACATGGCTACAGCAAGGGAGCCTGGGGAGGGCCTGGCAACTGTAGAGACACAAGGTTTGCAGAGCACCACCCAAAGTTCTCTGACCATGGCACCCACACAGAACGTAAGTTTCAGGGCCATGGAGAGTCCTCTTCCGGAGTGCTGCTTTGTGGGACGCACCTTCTCTTTGCTGCAGTGTTCTCTTTGCAAGGCATGATGCAGGGAGGAACTGCTTGCTCTGGTGTGCTAGAGAAGGGTTGCAAGTCACCTCTAGCCTGAGTCCTGGACTGCATGCTATTTGGCTGAATTTATTTGAACAAATGATAACTGGCTAACCCCTGAAATTAGTTAAAAATGGTACTTTACTTAGTGTCCTAGTTTGTTTCTTCATTGCTGTGACAAAATACTCTGACCAACACTAACTTGGGGAGGAAAGGCTTTATTTAGCTTACATCTCCCAGGTCACAGTTCAGCAGGGAGCCCAAGGTAGGAACTCAGGGCAGGAACTTGGAGGCAGGAGCTGGAGCACAGGCCATGGAGGAACGCTGCTCACTGGCTTGCTCCCCTTGCCCCTGCTCAGCCTGCTTTCTTATGCAACACAGGCCTATCTTCTTAGGGATGGTACCACCTGCAGTGGGCTGGACCTTCCCATATCACTCAACAATCAAAAAGATGCCCCATGAACATGGCCACAAGGCCAGTCCAATGAAGGCAATTCCCCAATTGAGACTCCTTCAACCCAGATGTGTCAAAGTTGACACTAAAGCTATCCAGCAAATTCTCACTCATTTCACATACTTCAGCTTGTGGTCTGAGGGGTGAGTGGACTTTTTTTTTTTTCATTGGAACTCTTCCTGTATATTTAGCTGTATTTCAGAATGAGCCCATTTGCTTTTGTGTGTGTACCTTAAATTTCTAATTCATTTACAGCTAGTGTTCTATTCTGTGTAGTGTGTAACAACACTGAAGGACTCAGAGTATGTGTTGCTGCAGTTTAGGGGATTGTTGTTTGAAAACTGTTCCTGGGGGAGACACATTTACCCATACCAAATAGGGAACAAACGACAGACAAAAATAAGGATACTGCCAACTTAGTGAACCAATGAGTTTTGCTGGGGTTATTTACAGGCGTATAGGTGATAGGTTACTTACAGGATGAGAAATTACCCCAGTCAGTAGCATCACTAAAAGCCCACCCCAGCATGGATGACAGCTAGAAGCCTGGCATGCACTGCACAATCTGTGGGCAGCTCAACAGGTTGGAGTGTCTTTTTTTCAGGGAGTTCAGTCCGTCTGAACCTCTTCTAGGCAGTGCTGCTGGTCTCTGCTTCTTCTAGGTGTAGCTGGACTGAGAGTTTGATGGGGAGGGGCCTAGTTAACCTGGTCAATTTGTGGGACTTCCAGAAGCGTTGAGTAATCCACTTCCTGAGCTTAAGGAACTTTCCTGAAAGATGGAATGTTTCACCTCCTCTCAAAACATCCTGCTGTTTACCTTTCTAAATTTAGAACAGCCCACTTTTGAGCTTTCTTCAGACATTGTTTCACACCTTTCTCAGTTTAAAAACATCTTATTGTTTAGCTCCAGGCAGATGTTAGACATTCTGTTGTTCACCTTCCTTTAGAAGTTTGCTTGCTTCCCTCCAAAATGGAAGGTTTATCTCTGAGGAGATGGCTACACAACAGGGATGAAGGAGACTTTGAGGGGGTGAGGGGGGATGACAGCCTCCCAACCTGTTCTCTTGATCACCAGACTTGCCTTGGACACAGGCAGGCTGGTGGCCTTTGGACCCTGTTTCACATCCGCTTCTCCCTATTAGTTATTTGCCCACGTCTTCTTCCCTGCTCTCCACTTCCTTCGCCATTTTATTAATGCTTTTGCTCCTTATGCTATAATGTTGGAAATCTGGCTGAGCTTTTCCAATCAGCCACCAGAGGAGGCCCTAAATTCCCACAGTCTACTCTGAAGCTCAGCACTCTACTGCATTGTAGCAATTCTCTTTTTAATTCCCTAAATTTTCATTTCTATCTGCCCTAAGAAGCTACCTACTGTTTCTCTGGGTGGGAAGCACCTTCCTCTCTCCAGAATGACACCACAGAGGCTTTGTTTTCCACATCTTTAAACACTTGAAGAACTCTGCAGATCCTAAGGGGTTTGACCACTCAGAGTGCAACCTTAGATCCTAGGGTTGCAATCTTCACCACCACATGCCCAAACACTAAGAAAAGACCCTTGACATCTGATGACGACAATCGCACTGCATGCCTGTCCCACTCCACATCTTGTCACTTGGCCTGATGCCTGCCCCTGACCAAGATGAGACCCCACCTGTCATCTCTATGTCCTGATGCTGTTTAATAGTATAAATTGCAGAAGAGCCATAAGCTTCATTAGAGGAAGCCTAAAGACATAAATTCCTTAGAGTGGCTAAAGCCCTGTATCAGCAATCTGGCCTTATCAACTGGTCACTCCCTGGACTGAGAGAGACTGCTTATGGAGCCCATCTGTCTCCCAAACAGCCTGCCTGAGCAAATAATCTTGGGAGAAGAGACTCTCAAGGACACCTGACCCTGGCACAGAGTTAACTCTTGCAGCTGAGTGCAACAGAGTTCCTATGGAAGACCAGACTGTTCCCGCTTCAGATTGCAGATAATCATTCCTCTAGGAAGAACTTTTATCAGCCTTTGCTGGGTTCCTTGGATTCAGGGAGCCCATTTCTTGTCTGTTGCAGGTCTGGCTCTGACTCTTATTTCTAAGCTTTAAACTCCTTCCTTTTTCTGCCCACCTAAATCTAACACTGTTCATCAGATACTGCCCGTATGAAATGTCACTGGAGGCTCCTAGCTTGACAAGGTGCAGTGTCGCCACCACACCCTCCCTCCTGAGCTCTTCTCTGAGTCTGTCCTTGAAAGTCCCCATCTTTTGTTTTCTAGTTCAGTCTCAGTGGTTTGTTCTGCATCCCCTCTAAATGACCCAGAAATGTCCACGAGGTCCTAGGCCAATTGAGGGGGACAGTGGCTCTGAGCCTGAAGCTCCCAGATACGTTCTGGCTCTGGCTGAGGGTTCAAGACTGCAGATTAGGATCCATGGGATGCTGGGTTAACCACAGTTCTCTACCAGAGGTGCACTTTCCTCTCCTCAAGGGACAGGCAGGGAGTGGGTCCAGGTGGAAGGACGGTCCTTTTTCTGGTTGTAGACTCTTACTTCCCTTGATCCCTGACTCTCACAGTGTCACTTAATCCCAGATACACTTGGGTGAAACTTCTCTAACTCTCTTCTCTATTATGCAAATTCTGCTTTCTCCTGGATCCCACTCTCTTCTAAAGCTCTCAGAGCTTCTAACCTGGACAAAATATCAGAGGGTCTCTAGTCTCCTGCTCACGCTAAGGGAAGGTCCTGGAGAATCTGTCATCACTCATGAGCAGGTTGAGCTGATCTCAGTAATTTCCCCACCCTGCTGAACTGCTTTCAGGAGTCACCCAGCTCCTTGACAATTCTCAAGTCCCCTCATTCTTGAAGGCCCTGAAACCTGAACCTGGACCCATAAAGGTCGCTCTTTGGGGCCTCATTGATGTTCTGGCTACATCTACACAGATCTTGGTAGTCCTCCAAACTTCACTGGCTGATCACATCCAGAAAGCGCTTCTCTGAACTGCTTTTAAAGCAAAGCCACATCCAAAGTATTGGTCAGCCTACACCCTAGGACTTCAATACTCCTACTTGTAAAAGGGTGCAAGACTGCTTGCACTCAGCCTTAAGGAAGATTAAATGGAGGCATTCCCATCAAGGATTTGCAACAGCATCTGACACTTGCTAAATGTTTGGCACAAATAAGTCACTAGTGTCCTATCTCTCTGCTTAAAAAACCCAGTAACACATTTCACTGAGACAAGACACCTCCTCTGGCCTGGGGTGGTGGGGGGCACCCTTCTTTGCTGGCATCCAGTTCCCTCCTTGAGCACCAGTTCTTTGGTCAGTGTTTCCCTTGCCTTACTAAAAAATGCTATGCAGAGCTGCAAGAACTCCTAAGCCTCAGACCACAAAACAAAGGAAAAGAAGGAGAGGGGACGAGAGCGGAAAAGAAAACAAAGAATCGAAAGAAAACAAAGGGAAAAACAAAGCAAGTGGGAAAGGTGAGCATTGAGGGGAAACAAAAGGAAAGAGAGAAGAAACCGCACTTCCGTTCTGGTTCTGACTCTGGCCCGAAGGGGCTCTACTTGCCTTGAGTGTTGTGCAACTCTGTAGACTGTAGACAATTGTCAGCAACATAACTTTTTTTGTTTTGTTTTTAAAAGTTATTTATTTAATAACCACATACTTAGAAGAAGCATTTCATTACAACAGCATTGACATATTCAATAACAATTTCCAGAGCTAAGATACATCTCATTCAAAATTTGGCTGTAAATTTTTAGGTTTACAGTTGAATTAATACAGTTGTTATACAATATTGTACTCAGTATAAACCTATAAGAGATAAAATTGAATGAGGTTTTAACCTTTAAAAAAAACTCCATTTCATTATTACACTGTTTCATACAGAAAAATTCATTTTAATGCAATTAACACTAAGATGTTTGCACATGCATTTCTTACCTCTATATATCTGATTATTACTAATCACAGTCAGTTACTTTCTGAGCTCCTTGGCATCTGAGCATGGATATAAAGTCAACAGGTAGATTTCAATGGTAATGTTTTTCACTTCTACTAATTATTAAGGAGCAAATTTTACGCTTTAAAGAATTATTTTTTAATTTTTTTAATTTTAATAACCACATGATTAGAAGAAGCATTTCCTTACAGCTTTAACATATTCAGTAACACACTCCAGAGCAAGGATACATCTCTTTCAAAAGTGGCTGTACATTTTTAGATTCACAGTTGAATTAATACAGTTATACAATATTGGACTCAGTATAAACCCTGTAAGATACAAAATTGAGTTTTTATTTACCCTTTAAAGAAGATCTCCATTTCAAGATATACTGTTTCCTACATTTTTAAAATATTATTTATTTTTATTTTTATTTTTTAGAAGAAGCCTATCGTTACAGCTTTAACATGCCCAATAACAGTTTCCAGAGCAAAGTCACAGCTTCCCCAAAAGGGGCTATAAAATTTCTAG
>NW_008355253.1:4082026-4092110 GCF_000622305.1 Nannospalax galili | reverse complement strand
TACCTGAGTATGGATATAAAGTCATCAGGTAGATTTCACTGGTAATGTTTATCACCTCTACTATTTAACATGAAGTAAAATTTTATGCTTCCTCCTCAAATATAAGTCTTTTTTAAAAAATTTTTGACTTCTTTGTGTGTATATCATACAGAACATCCCACACAATCTTATTCATCTATATACCGGCTTCCCAAATGGCACCCTTCCATAGCCTCCCCCCTCCCACACACTGAAGCCCATATACTCTGTCATCCGTGGTGTCTACTGTGTTGTTAACACCCCAGCCATTCTCCAGTGCTTGTCTGTCTGCTGAATCTAGTCAGCCTATCTAGAGATCCTTGATTTAGGAAGAGCAGATATTCCTCATCTAGCAGCAATCAGTTGTTAATATTCCTTTAGATAAAATTGGGGTCTGCTTTTATATATAGACAGGTTACTACCTTTTGTGAAGACAAGCCTCTCCCCCCTCTGATTCACAGAAACAGCAGTTTTCCATTATTCCATTACTCATTTGGTAATCTGATCTATAGGTACCCCTGCTTGATGATTTTCAAAGCTCTCTGAACACTTCTTGGTTCCCTCATTTAATGAGTTAAATAAAATATTTAAACCCTTATTTCATGCCTGTAGTCGTAATTGTATCCTTTTCAAAACATCATCTGACAACATCTATGAGCCCAGAGCTGTTATTTTTCTTTTAAGGATGGAAGATGGGGACTGGAGAGATGGCTCAGCAGCTAAAACCATATTCTGCTCTTATAGAGAACCTGAGTTCAGTTTCTAGCATCCATGTTATGTGCACAGCTCACAACCAACTGTAGTTACAGCTCCAGGGTGTCTGACACCCTCTTTTGTCCTCTATAGGTGAGCATCTGCACTTACATGCACATATTCACACACAGGCACAACCAAATACAAGTAATTAAAGATAAAAAATTTTAAAACATTAAAACATTAAAAAACTGTTTAAAAACAAAGAATGATGGGCTTGGTGGGACATACCTGTAATCCCAGTATTGATTAATCTGAAGCAGGAGAATCACAAGTCAGCCAGGATACATATTAAGATTTTTCCTCAAATAAATGAATAAATAATCAACTAAATAAATATGTTGGGACTGGACGTGAATATCAGAGAGGAACCCACCCTTGGCTAACCCCAAGGGCCACCTTGTCCTTGTACTTCTTCATAGCCCAGTCTCACTGAGCATCCCATAATGTTCTACCTGACTCCTCTCCTGGCCACAGAAGGAAGGAGAAAACAGATCCAGTTCCCTGCATCTCACCCAGCCCTACCAGGTATCCTGGAAGTAACCTTGCACCCAACATTCCCTAACCACTTACCTCCTACCCTCAAAGAACAGTGGATATGGGCTTCTTGAAGAGGGTGGTATGCACATGCTGTGAGCAGCCATTTTGCAAGGGTTCCACTCTGTAGAAATGGCCCCTGCTACCACTCTAGCTAACATAGTCCAGTTGCTTGGCCAACTACCCCCTTACTATTCTCTGCTCCATATCAGTGTCCCTCTTTCTGAAGTCCCATCCTCTGCTTTGTACTAAGCTCTATTCTCAAACTTTTGTCAGTTTTGCTCCCAAGACCCAACTTGAAACCACTTCCCTTTGCCTTCTAATCTTATCCTCTTTCTATTCTATGATGTATAAGAACCAGAGAATGATGGATTTCATTAGGGGAGCCACTAAGAGAGTAAATAACAATAGTAATAGAAAAGTAAAGCTATCAGCAGTTACGAGCTGCCTTAAGTGGGTGCTGGGAACTGATGTCTGGTCCTCTGGATGAACAGCAAGAGTTCTTAACTGCTGAGCCATCTCTCCAGCTCCTTGAAATATTTTTTCAATGTATATTTTTTACTAAATTTTTGTGAACCTTAAAATATATTTGATGATAGTTTTTCTCTGGAAAATAGAATTTATTTCTAAGGGTTACTTCTATTTGATAATAGATTATTTTTACTTGCCTGTCTGTTTCTGTTTTTGCTTGCTTTGAGACAGAGTATTACTCAGCCCAGACCTGCATTGAATTTTCTTGCCTCCACCTCTGCAGTGCTGAGATTTCAGGTACATACCACTACGCCCAGCTTGAAAACATATTCATTGTTTTTGTACATGATTTATTTGTTTGTTTTGTATATGTGCATGATGTATGTGTGTGCTATGCATACTTGTCTATAGTGTATGTATGGAGGTCAGAGAATAATTTGCATCAGTTCTCTCCTTCTACTTTGTGGATTATGAGAATTGAACCCAGATGCTCAAGCTTGGCAGCAAGCTCCCTTACCCACTGAGCCATCCTTCCAGCAAATAGATTCTTATTCTATTCCCTTGATTTTCAGTTATTCTGTTCCTTGATTTCTAACAATAAACTGAAGGGAGACAAAATCCAAACAAATCAACCTTCCTTTACTTTCAGAAGGAGAAGGCAAAAGTAATGCTTATAGACGCACATTTGATGCCTTTGTTTTTGGCAAACTATGTGCTCTTCTTTGCCTGCCACAGGACAACACTTGGTGGATGCTGTCTTGGAGCTAGTCAAGGGGAGGGCTGTGGGTTTATATTCAGAGGAATGTTGAGGCTCACAGTTTAGTAACTGGCTCATTTTCAGTTCTTTCATCCATATGCTACACTGACTTTCAGGCTGAGGGGAAACTTGCATTATTTTTCCATGAAACACAGAGGAAAATCTGTGCCTTCAATTTGGGTGGGGCTGGTCTTAAGCAATGAATCTACAGCATGCCCTGCACAGAAGCCCCACCTAAGAATCTCCTCTAGTGGTCACCACACTCTGGAGACACTGGTGCGAGAGGGCCAGCCCACACAGCTGTTTTGTACACAGAAATGGACAATGTGAGTGGCAAGGGACTGAGGAGGTGGCTCAGTAGATAAAGTGCTTGCCGTACAAGCTCTAGGATGAGAGCTCACTCCTCAGCACCTATATAAAAAGCCTATTGGGATGGTGGTTACATGTAATCCCAGCACTAAGGGCATGGCTATAGCAAGACCCCTGAGCGCATTGTCCAGCCAACCTACGTAAACCAGGGAGCCCCAGGTTCAGTGAGAGACTAGTTCCCAAAGAATGAGGTGGAGAATTATAGAAGAAGGTACCCAATTTCAACTTCTGGCATCCACATGCTGCACACACACACATGCACCTGCATACATATGTACGCACATGCATATACCACATGCACACACAACACACAAACACAAAAATTAAATTAAATTTAAAAAGAATATGAGTGGCTAGGCTGATGTCAAGTGAAAGGCTCTGCCTCACCTCTAGGTGGGTATGGATGATAAAACTTACATACTATCTCTATAGATAATTACCACTAGTAAATAGAATAAAGATTCATCATGAGGATTAAAGAAATGTACATGTGTGAAAAAGATCACCTCCTTCATCCCTGGCAGATCTTTCCTTTGGATAACTATGTGGCTCCATCCCTCAGCTATGTGGCAGGAATATTGTAGCTCATGTTTACATTACACCCATTGTTTAAAGTATAGTGAACAGATGCATTGTAATTAATCTGAATTGTAAGCCTTTGTCCTGTGACTCCTTTCTTGAGTCATTAAAGGAATGAGATAAGGTGTTTCAGTTTATCCTGGTTTGTGATAAACCCAGGTTGCAGGTATCCCATGAGACCATTGGGTAACATCCTTTTCTCTTTACTGCATCTTCTATCCCAGTTTTGAGGGTTAATCCTCATTGTTAACTTGTCTAGATTTAGAATAACCTAGGAGATACAACTCTGGGCATACTTTTGAGGAAATTTCCAGAGAGCTTTAAATGAGGGCAGGAGACTCATCCTAAATGGGCAGTACCATCCCATGGGACAGGGACCAAACTGCATGAAAAAGGATGAAGGAGAATCTCTGAAGAGCATCGACAGGCCCCTGTTTACTGTTCCACTATGCAAGGAACCCCAGCCACATATTCCTACACTTAGAACTCTACCATCCCTTCCTTCCACACCATGATGGTTTGTACCTTCCCAAAATCTGAGCCCTTTAAATTGTCTCTGTTTATCTCAGCAGTGAGAAACATAAATAACACACCATCCACATGTTGTGACTTACAAACTTCTCTCTTTGAAGAAGATAGTTCACACATCTAAGTTTAAAGAAAGATCTAATGAAAATCCCCTAGTTAGCAATGTTTAGGGGCTCCACCATAAAAAGAGTTAATTGTGTGAGGGGAAGTCACACTAATTTCCTTGACTGAATGAACCATTTATCTATAGATATGTATATTGAAACATCACACTATATACCTTAAATACAATTACATTTTTAGATTGAGTTTATGTTTTATTTATGTGTTTGTGTGTATCTGTAAATGTGCACAGAGGCCAGAAGATGGCATCAGATCACCTGGAGATGGAGTTACAGGTGCTTGTGACATGAGTGCTGGAAACAAAACTCATGACTTCTGATAGAGAAGTACATACTCTCAAATGCTGAACCATATCTACAGCCCCATAAGCACATTTTTAAAATAAAAAAATGAGAATAAATCAATATCAATCCTTCAACCTTGGAGTGCATGAGAATGACACCTGCAAGATGGGCCATTCCCACTTCCCCCCACTCACTGAGATAAGAGGAAGACCCTGGATGCAACACAGGAAGGACTATGCTCCAGGAGAGGGAGGTCTGTAAACTAAGAAGGCACACATCTGTGTACACATGTGTCATCCACACTTCAGTGCAACAGCACCAAATGCTTTCTGGGTCCTAGATAACTTTTATGACTTTAAAAAAATTACTGAATTTTTTTGTGTATTTCATACAGAACATCTCAAACAATCTTAATCATCATTATATCCCCATCCCAAATGGCACCCTCCCACCGGAGCCCATATACTCTGTCATCCCTGTCAAGGCCCACTGTGTTGTCAGTGTCCCCAGCCTTTCCCCAGTGCAAGTCTATCCACTGAGCCTAGTCAGCCTATCTAGAGTCCCCTGTTTTAAGAAGATCAGCTCTTCATCATCTAACAGTAAACAGTTGCCATCACTCCTTCAGATAAGATTGAGGTCTACTGTTCATTATTTCAGTTCTGTGCTGGGTTTTTGTCTTCCTGAGTTTGCATGGGACTTGCGTATGCTGACACCTTTGCCATAGAATCATATGAGCAGGTTCCCAGGAGCTTGTAGCACTCTGTTTCCATATGGCCATGTACCTCCTCCCTGGCTCTTACAATTTTTCCATCCCCTTTTCTGTGATGGTCCCTGAGCCTTGGGTGGGTGAAGTTTAATAAAGGAATCCTGTCTAAGAACCATCATTCAGCACTCTTGATCTCTACACTTTGGTTATTTGTGACCTTTTGTGTTCCTGGCCCTCTGCTGCATGAGGGAGCTTCATTAAGGAGAATTGAGAGATTCATTAGTGTCCTCTTCTTTATCCCTGTTCTGTGTTTCATGGGCCCTAGCTGCAGAAGTTGTACTGTCAATGTGTCACTTAGACAATGTCCATGTGTGACCAGTTCTGGTACTTGGTAATAGTCTCTGACTGGTGCAAAATAAGCTTCTTTGATGAGTGGTGACTGGCATATTTTCTGTAAATATATGGATACATATTTTTCACATAGTAAGAAACCATATTAGCGATGTGACAGTCTTGGGGTTTTCTCTAAGAAAGCATCCTAGTGCATTTGATATCGTAAGTAACTTAGAGGTGATTTAAACTATATGAGAGAGGTGTGGGAGAGATGGGTCAGTAGTTAAGAACATCTGCTGTTCTTTCAGAGGACTAAAGTTCAGTTCAGGACCAGCATCAAGGTCAGGTGGCTCACAACTGCCTATAACTGCAGTGGGAGGAGATCCAAACTCTCTTCTAGACAGCACCAAGCACCCCTACACACATGTTCATAAAGTGCATGTTCACACACACACACACACACACACACACACACACACACACACTAAATAAATCCCTAACTTCATGGAAACTATGGAAAGATATGGGTGGATTACATGAAATACTACACCATTTTACATAAGGTGCTATAGCATCCATGGATTTTCTTATTTTCAGGGGTCCCAGAGCCAACCCCCTGGCGATTTGCAGGGGCAGCTATCCACCACAGCCTCAGCCCTTATTGCCAGTCAAACTATGTCACACCTCAGTACAGCAGTTTCCATCTCCTACCTGCTGACTTGTCCCCAGCTCTAGATTCCAGATTATTCTGGATTATTAGTCTTTGTCTGTCTAGTGTATGTCACCACACTTTGCTCAGTAAAATCTTCAGTTGTGTTAGGCATTACAAGGACAATGAATGGGGTGTTAGAATGAAAGAAAGCTCAATTTGAGAACTGAAAAAAAAAAAGGTCTTTAGACTAATTTTTTAAAAAAGAAAAAACCCACTCAGTAGAATGGTATCGTGAGGTCAGACTCAGTCCGAGCCCCCTTTCACACCCTTGAGAATTCACCCTCAGCAGAGCCCTGCTTGGAGAACACCAGAGAAAAAGGTGGGCACAGAAATCTAAGCACTGGTATCAGAAAAGAGAACACTGATACTGCAGGGTTTACCATGGGCTTATGGTGCCCTCTTGTGTCCATCTCTGAGAAATGCAGGATTCCATCTAGGATTTAATGTTCTTTTTAAAATATGTATTTATTTATTTATTTACTTATTTATTTATTTAGAAGAAGAAGCATTTCATTACAGCTTTAACATACTCAATAACAGTTTCCGGAACAAAGATACATCACTTTCAAAAGTGGCTATAAAATTTTTAGGTTCGCTGTTGAATTAATACAACATTGAACTCAGTATAAGCCCTGTAAGACATAAAATTTAATGACTTTTTAACCTTTAAAATAGATTTCCATTTCAGTTTAGAATTTAAACTTCCAAATGATCTAATGTTTTACGTGAAATTCAAGTACTCAGTTGGTGCAACTGTTGTTAAGTAGTATATACTTTTCAAATTTAGTCAAGTTTTTTCTTACATGCATACAAAATCTTAAGTTTTAGTTTATTATGTGTGTGTGGTGGTGGTTGTAGGGGGAGCAGGTGCCTGTGAAGGAGAGAAGAAAGTGTAGAATCCCCTGCAGCAGGAGCTACAGGAAATTGTGAGCCTCCGGACATGGGTTCTGGGAATCAAACTCCAGTTGTTTGGAAAAGCAGCAAGAACTCTTAACTGCTGAGTCATCTCTCTAGCCCCATCATACATGTATATTTACAAACCTCTTTGACCAGTCAGAATCAAATACCATATGTAAGTCCTATCTCATTCTTATTCCTACATGTTATTTCATCTTATTTTACAATATGTTATACTGAAAAAGTAGGTCATGTTTGTAGTGTTTGTATTGAATCTTATGGGAACAGGTGGAAGAGGCAACCACAAAAAGAATCCATGGCCAGACAAGAGAGACTGCATCCTCACCCAGGCCTACCGTGTTCCCTGGAGCTATTTCACAAGATTGTCAGACTTGTCATAAATGTCTATGGTTTCCATGACAGCCAGAGTCAAACGCTCAGTCAAGTCCCCAGAGTAGGGGATGAAAACTAGGAAGTGGTTATTAGAAGCATGGCTGAGGTAGAACACAGTGCTGGGCAGGAGGCCTCATCTTTTCTGTCTGTGCATCTCTATGTTCTGTTTGCTTCTTGGCCTTTCACTCTTCTTGTGAGTTTATCTACTCTGTTGCTGTTGCTGCTTTTGATATTAGAACTAGGTTCTTTGGGACTCCAATATGGACTGTACACCAGTGGCTCTCCAGGAATCCTCCAGGTCTTTGGCACCAGATTGTGACTGCTTAGGTACCCAGCCTCATGGACTGAGCAGCTTTTGGATTTTTGGTCTCTCCAGTGTGAGAAAGTCATTATTGTACTACTCAAACCATACCATATAAGCCTTTTAAGCCAGTTCAACAAATCTCCTCTGAATATATATTTATCCTGTATGTTCCATTCCTCTAGGGAACCCTGAGGATTATATTAGATGTATTAGATTATCAATGTATTAGATGCAAAAATGTATTAGATATACACATGGGTAGAAATAGTCTCCAAGGTGGAGGGGAAGGCAGGGGTAGGCTGGGGCCAGTATCTATATATGCTCTGTGCAGAGGACAACCTCCATAACTGGGCCAGGGCCACACAACTGGAGTGTGAATCAACTGTGACCAGGTAAGCTCCATCCCCAGAAGTCTCTCCTCACTCTCACTATAACACACCCCTCTCTGCTTCTGCAGGTCAAATGCATAGTCTAGGCTGGTGGTAGTCCAGAAAATGTCTGTCCTGAACATGGCAATCTGACTCCACAGAAGCTCTCACCTTTAGCTACAGACTTCCTTTTCTCTGCCCATGAGAACAGACATTACTGCAGGCCCTGCCTCCTGGTTGAGAGTGCACTAAGCCCTCTTGCCACCTGCCTCCTCAAATGTTTGGGGCTTATGAAGCAGAAATTCTCCAGAGAGAGCTGCCTCACCATCATTCTGGACAATGAGGGTAACCCCACACAGGTAATTGGTCTTCCTAACTCTGAGACAAGACTCATCTACAGTCCAACATGGCTTCTAACAACAGAGGACAAAATCCTTGCATCCTGAAATTTCCTTTAAAAAAATGGGAAAGCAGTAATCAGTTGCCAATATTTCTTCAGCTAAGATTAGGGTCTGCTGTCCATATCCCCAGTTCTATGCTGGGTTTATTGGTGGGTGAGGAAGAGCTGATCTTCCTAAAGTGAGGGACTCTAGATAGGCTGACTAGACCTCAGTAGATGAACCTGCACTGAGGAATGTCTGGGAACTCAACTTGACATAATAGGCCTTAACACAAATGGCAGAATGTATGAATTCCAGTGTGTGTGTGTGTGGGGGCTATCGGAGGGTGCCAGTGGCAAAGGTGAAATACGCAAAAATTCAGTAAATTTTTTTAAATGGGAAATCAAGTGATAGAGAGAAACCCTCCATGGATGAAGTTCCTAGTGTACATCACCATCTGGCACACAGGTCAGAGATGCCTGGTGAACCTGCCAGCCCAAGTTGCCATCCCCTCATCACAAGTACCATCTTTGCAGTTCCTCAGTCTCTTGGGACTGTCTTCAAGCTGTAGAGATGACCAAGTCTGTGACCTCATTAGAGATACTGCTGAGGTCTCTCACATCTTCTTTTCAACTCTCTTTGCTTTGCTTTTGTTTGTTTCCCAAATTTTCCAATTTATGCTTAATCAACATGTAAAAAGTGTACAGATTTATTGGATACCATGTGATATTGGCATACCTGCACATATTTTTTTCTTCTTTTAAAAAATTTTTTATTTAAAAACCACATACTTAGAAGAAGCATTTCATTACAACAGCAATGACATATTCAATAACAATTTCCAGAGCTGAGATGCATCTCTTTCAAAATTGGCTGTAAATTTTTAGGTTTACAGTTGAATTAATACACTTATAACAATATTGTACTCAGTATAAACTCTATAAGACATAAAATTAAATGAGGTTTTAACCTTTAAAAGAGATTGCCATTTCATTATTAAAATACATCGTTTCATACAGAAAAATTCTTTTTTGTCTTTTTTTGAGACAGGGTCTCCCTGTAGCCCGAGCTGACCTGGAACTCCCTATGTAGACCAGGCTGGCCTCAAACACACAGAGATCCACCTGCCTCTGCCTCCTGAGTGCTGGGATTAAAGGCGTGTGCCACCACACCCAGCTGAAAAATTCATTTTTAATGCAATTAACACTAAGATGTTTACACATGCATTTCTAATCTCTATGTATCTGATTATTACTAGTCACAGTCGGTTGCTTTCTGAGCTCCTTGGTATCTGAGCATGGACATAAAGTCATCAGCTAGATTTCAATGGTAATGTTTTTCACATCTACTAGTTAGTAAGGAGCAAATTTTTATGCTTTGAAGAATTATTATTTTTTTAATTAAAAAAAATTTAATGACATGATTAGAAGAAGCATTTCATAACAGTTTTAACATATTCAGTAACACATTCCAGAGCAAGGATACATCTCTTTCAAAAGAGTGGCTGTAAATTTTTAGGTTCACAGTTGAATTAATACAGTTATACAACACTGAACTCATTATAGACCCTGT
>NW_008355253.1:4072895-4081809 GCF_000622305.1 Nannospalax galili | reverse complement strand
TTCCGATCTATTTCAATGGTAATGTTTATCACCTCTACTAATTAACATGAAGTGAATTTTTATGCTTCCTCCTCAAATATGTCTTTTTTTTCAATTTGTTGATTTTTTTTGTGTATATCATACAGAACATCCCATACAATCTTATTCATCTATATACCCATTTCCCAAATGGCACCCTCCCATAACCTCCCCCTTGCACATACTGGAGCCCATATACTCTGTCATCCCTGTTACTGTCCTCTGTGTTGTCGACACCCCCAGCCATTCTCCAGTGCTTGGCCATCTGCTGAATCTAGTCAGCTTATCTAGAGATCTTTGTTTTAGAAAGATCAGCTGTTCCTCATGTAGCAGCAATCAGTTATCAGTTCCTTTAGGTAAGATTGTGCTGTTCATTTTCCCAGTTCTATGCTGGGTTACTGCCTGAGAGTCTCTTGCATCACCTTGGCCAGTAACTCAAAGGAAAGTATGTACTGTCTGGCATTGTTTCTTGTTATGTAGCCTTTAGTTATACATATGGACACTTGAAATTTATATTGACCCCATTAATCTTTGGTTATACTTTCCTTTTGGGTGTTTAAGACCCTACAGTTGGCCATGATAACACAATTTATTTTTACTCTTAAGGTCGTTTGAGGATCTGTTCCTCAGGGGTCACATGGGCTGGGATGGAGCCCTTGGCTCATTACTTTTCCCAATTCCGTCTGTGTAAAGATAAGTGAAAGGTCCTGCTTGACCATGGTTGGCTTCTCTTGGAAGCATGGAGGAAATGTTTCCTCTGTGTTGACCCTCCTCTTTGTAGACTGGACACTGGTTCAGGTCCATCTGGTGGGATCTCCATGACCTCCTTACTCAAGAGGACAGGTGACTCACCACAGTCACAAGACATTTTGAGAGATCCTCATAGCCCTGTGGAACTTAGTCAACCTAGGAGGGCAAGGAGCAAAAATTGTCCTTTATGTTCCCCTGACCAAATTAGCATAGGCCTCAAAGTTTGGCTGTTAAACATCCAAGAAAGTTACTTCCACCAGTCTGGTACTTTTAATTACCATATTCCATGTAGATAGAGCTTGAGCAAAGACCAAACGCTCTCAGATAAACCTTGACTAGACATATATTACATTCTTTGATCTCGTTGTATGTATAATTTATCAGTAGGTTGTTGGCCTAATCTGGTCCCCTCTGGTTTTCTAAAACTAGCTAGCCATTGTTTATCTCTCACATTGTCTAACCCTTCCTCCATGGTTTCCCCATTTAAGGTGCCTCTGTTTTTTTCCATTTCTCCCTAAATAATACCCTTCTCCTATGGTCTCACCTCTCTTGAGCTCCTTCTTTCTTCTTTATCTCCTAGGTTCCTTGTATAACCTTCCCTCCCCCTCCCATTAAAATAACCCCATTATTATCCATATCTCACCTGTTAACACGTTTTCTACTATTCTTCTCTTTCAGATTCTTTCTTTTCCTTTATTTCCTTTGTTCCTCTTCATTATCCTGTTTCCTGTAGTTATGTCTGGATACACATTCATTTATAAGGATTTGGTGCTAGGATCTACATATGAGGGAGGACATATGCTGTTGTTTTGTTTTGTTTTGTTTTGTTTTTTCCTGAGTCTGTGTTACTTCACTTTCTAGTTCCATCCATTTACCTGTAAATTTCATGATTTCATCTTTCTTGACTGGGAGTAAAATTCCATTGTATAAATGAATCACATTTTCATTATCCACTCGTCAGTTGAGGGACACTTAGGTTGCTTCCATCTCACAGCTATTGTGAAAAGGGCAGCCACAAACATGGTTGTACAAGTGTCTCTGGAATAGGATGAGTTCTTTGGTCATATGCCAAGGAGTGGTACAACTGCGTCAAATGGTAGGTTCATTTGTAGTTTCTTTAAGAGTTCTCCACACTGCTTTCCATAGGGGTTGAACAAGTTTGCAGTCCCACCAGCAGTGGATGAGTGTTCACCTTTCTTCACATCCTCTCCAACATTTGGTATCGTTTGTTCTCTTGACCCTAGCCAGTCTGACTGGAGTAAGATGAAATCATAAAGTGGTTTAAATTTGCATTTCCCTAATTACTAATGATGTTAAACACCTTTTAAGATGCTTCTTAGCCATCTTTATTTCTTCTTTTGAGAACTCTCTGTTCAGTTCCTTAGCCCATCTTTTGACTGGGTTACTTCCTTTCTTGATACTTTGTTTTTTTGAGTTCGTTATATATTCTGGATGTTAAACCTCTGTCAGATTTGTCGCTGGTAAAGATTTTCTCCTATTCTGTGGGTTTTCTCTTCACTTCCTTGGTTGCTTCTTTTGATGTACAGTTTTTAGTTTAATGAGGGCCCATTTGTTGATTCTTCACCGTTTTTCCTGGGAAGTTGATGTTCAGTTTAGAAAATCCTTTCCTACACCTATATCTTGTAGGTTATTGCCAATGTTTTCTTCTAATAGTTTCAGAGTTTTAGGCTTCACATTGAGGTCTTTGATCCATTTGGAGTTGACTTTTGTACAAGGTGAAAAATAGGGGTTTAGCTATATTCTTCTACAGGTGGAGATCCAGTTTTGCCAGCACCATTTGCTGAACATGCTGCCTTTCCTCCAGTTAATGTTCTTGGCCCCTTTGTCAAATATCAGGTGGCTGAAATTGAATGTAGTCATATTTGGTGCTTCAGTTTTGTTCTATTGATCTATGGGTCTATTATTGTGCAAGTGCCATACTTTTTTTATAACTATAGCTCTGTAATACAGTTTAGTATCTGGTTTAGTAATCCCTCCAGCATTGCTCTTAGTGTTCAGGGTTGCTTTGGCTATCTGAGGTTTTTTGTGCTTCCATATGAATCTTAGGATGGGTTTTTATGATTCTCTGAAAAATGATATGGGGATTTTGATTTGCATTGCACTGAATCTATAAATGGCTTTTTAAAGGATGACCATTTTCACAATATGAATTCTTCCAATCCATGAGCATGGGAGGTCCTTCCATCTTCTGATGTCTTCCTCAATCTCTTTAAGGATTTAAAATTTTCATTGTAGAGGTATTTAATGTCTTTGGTCAGGTTTATTCCCAGATATATTATTTATTTGCAGCTATTGTGCAGGTAGTGTTTCCATGTACTCTTCTTTTGATTGATTGTTATTGGTATATACAAAGGCTACAGAATTTTTTAGATTAATTTTGTAACCTGCCACTTTACTGAATGTGTTAATAATTTCTAGGAGTTTTCTGATGAAATTTAGATATAATATGATATCATCTGCAAAAAGGGATAATTCGAGCTCTTCTTTTCCAATTATTACTCCTTTAATTTCTTTCTCTTGTCTTATTATTGCTCTTCAAAGAGTTTCAAGCACTGTGTTAAAGAGAAGTGGAGATAGTGGACAGCCTTGTCTGGTTCCTGTATTCAATGGGAATGGTTCCAGTTTTTCTCCATTTAAAGTGATGTTGTCTGTGGGTTTGTTATATATGGCTTTAATTATATTGAGATATGTTTCCTTCAGTCAAATTTCCTCTAGGACTTTGAACATAAGTGCATGTTGAATTTTGTCAAAGGCCTTTTCTGCATCTATTGAGATAACCATGTGGTTCTTGTCTTTGAGCCCATTTATATGATTTATGACATTTATTGACACATATATTGAACCATCTGTGCATCTCTGGAATAAGCCAAATTGATCATGGTGGATGATCTTTTTGATGTGTGTCTGTATGTGGTTTGCAAGTATTTTATTGAGAATTTTTGCATCTATGTTCATTAAGGATATGGGTCTATAGTTTTCTTTTTTGGTTGTACCTTTACCTGGCTTTGATATTCGATTGATGCTGGCTTTGTAGAAGAATTTGAAAGTTCTCCCTCCACTTCTATCTTTTTGAATAACTTAAGTAGTATTGGATGTGGAGCTTCTTTAAATGTCTGGTACAATTCTACTGTAAATCCATCTTGTCCTTGGCTTTTTTTAGTAGGAAGGTTTTGTACTACTGTTTCAATTTCCTTATGTGTTATGGGTCTGTTTAAGATGTTAATCTCTTCTTGGCTTAGCTGAGATGAGATAACAGTGGAAAATATTTAGTCAAAGGCTGCAAAAATCTTAGAAACAAAATAAATAAAAATTCAGATTATGGCCAAGCATGGTGGCATACACCCTTAATAACAGCACTCAGGAGGCAGAGGCAGGTGGATCTCTGTGTTAAGGCCAGCCTGGTCTACACAGTAAGTTCCAGGACAGCTGGGGCTACAGGGAGACCCTGTCTCAAAAAAGGAAAAAAAATGTATTACTTTACAGTGTTCTGGATCTCTTTGGTGTCTGTTGTGATGTTTTCCTTTTCATCTCTGATTTTGTTGACTTGGAGGTGCTCTTTCTTTCTTTTGGTTAACTGGGCTAGTGTACTATCAATCTTGTTTATCTTCTCAAAAAACAAGATCTTGGATTCATTGATTCTTTGTATTGTTTTCTTTGTTTCTATTTCATTAATTTACACTCTGATTTTTGTTATTTCTTCTTCTCTGCTGGGTTTGGGTTTCATTTCTTGTTGCTTTTCAAGTGTCTTGAGTTGCAATGTTAAGTCATTTAGTGATCTTTCTGATTTTTTAATGTAGGCCCTTAGAGCAGAGACTGCTTCCAGCATGTCCCAGAGGTTTTGTTATGTGTATTGTCCTTTTCCTTTAGTTCCAGGAATGCTTTTATTTCTTTCTTAATTTATCCTTTGACCCATTCATCATTTAGGATGTGTTGTTTAATCTCCATGTGTTCATGTGGTTACTGGGGATTCTTCTGGTGTTGATTTTAAGCTTTATTTAATTGTGGTCTGATAGAATGCATGGAACTATTTCAGTCTTTTTGTATTTATTGAGGTTTGTTTTGTGCCCCAGTATATGATTGATTTTGGAGAAGGTTCCATGGGGCGCTGAATAGAAAGTATATTCTTTGGTGCTTGGGTGGAATACTCTGTAGATGACTGTTAGGTCCATTTGGTATATGGTATTGTTTAATTCAGAAGTCTCTCTGTTAATTATCTGTCCTGTTGGCCTATCTAATGGTGACAATGGGGTATTGAAGTCCCCTACTATTAATGAGTTAGGATTAATCTGGGTCTTAAAGTCCTGTAGTACTGTTTTTATGAAGTTGGGTGCACCAGAGTTTGGTGAATATATGTTCATGATTGTAATATATTCTTGGTTTATTGTTCCTTTGATCAGAGTGAAGTGGCCTTCTCTGTCTCTTCTGATTGGTTTTATTTTAAAGTCTATTTTATCAGATTTTAGAATTTCAACACCTGGTACTTTTTTCTTAGTGCCATTTGCTTGGTATATATTTTTCCATCCTTTCACCTTAAGGTAGTGCCTGTCCTTGAAAATGAGATGAGTTACTTGCAGACAACAAAAAGATGGATTTTGTTTTCTTAATCCATTCAACTAGTCTGTATCTTTTGACTGGGGAGTTCAGTCCATTGATATTTAAATTTATTAATTAAAGAAGTGTATTGAATCCTGTCATTTCTATTTCTGTCTACATTCTTGATATAGCTATGCATTTCCACAGTTATACCTTTATTGAATTTCTTTCCATCACCCCTTGTGTATAGTCATTCCTTTCTTCAGCTCTTTGTATTGTGGACATGAATTCTTTCAGCCTATTTATGTCATGGAAGATTTTTCTTTCCCCTTCAACTATGATAGACATTTTGGCTGGGTAAAGTAATCTGAGTTGGCATCTGTGGTCATTTAGAGCTGTGAATTCTTTGGTCCAGGCTTTCTGGCTTTCATAGTTTGCACTGAAAAGTCAGCTATAATCCTGATGGGTTTCCTTTATATGTGATTTGTTGTTTTTCTTTTGCAGCTTTCAGTATTGTCTCTTTGTTCTGTATGTTTAACGTTTTTACTATGATGTGCCATGGAGAGTTTCTTTTCTCGTGCTATTTGGTGTTTTATATGCTTCTTGTATTTGTATGGGCATGTCTTTTTTTTTAAATTTTGGGAAATTTTCTTCTACAATCCTGTTGAAGACCTGTTCCATACCATTATCCTGAGATTCTTCTCCTTCTTGTATGCCTATGATTCATGTTTGGTTTTTTTATGGTGTCACACATTTTTTGCATATTCCATTCTTGTGGGTTTTTTTTTCTAAGTTTTTGTGATCTTTGTTTGAGTGGTCTAATTTGTCTACTTTATCTTCCAGTCTTGATATTCTGTTTTCCATTTCATTCATCTTATTGGTGAGGCTTTCTCCTGTCATTTCTAATTGGCTTGCTGAGTGTTTCACTTCCTTCTTCATTTTAGCCTGAGTGTTCTTCAATATTTATAACTTTTCTGAATTCATTCAGAAGTTTATCCCTATCTTCCTTTATTTCTTTTATTTCCTTCTTTGATTGTTCTTTAAATTCACTGAATTCTTTTATCAAATTTATAATTGTTCTTTTGAGTTCCATGTCCTGTGTTATCTCTAGGGAGTTTTCATTTTACTCCTCTAGAGGACTGTTTGTACATGGTGGGTATATATTATTTTGGTTTTTCATGTTATTTTTTATTTGTGCCTTTGACATGTGAATTTCCTTAGTAGTTTCTGATTCTTCTGTGAGACTCATGCCTTCCTTTGTTGAGTTTAGATCTGCTTCTTTCTGTAAACTTTATGTGCCTTTTATGGTTTACTTGTTGGGCATGAAAAGCTGGTTGGTCTAGGCTTCAGGTTCTCTCTGTTGATTTTATATTGGAGTGGCCTAATTGCTTTTATCTTTGGGAGTTCCCACAGAAGCCCACGTGAGATGAGGCTCAGGTGATATAAGTCTTTCTCCTAAGGTATGGGTCCCTCCAGGAAAGATGATGCCCTTAAGATTTGGGGGCTGGGCTGGCCTGAGAAGGACCCAGGATAGATGCTGGTCTGAGGAAGCTGTGGCTGTACCACCCAGGGATGTAAAGGGAGGTGAGGGCAGGACCAGGCCTAGAGAGTTCCTGGGGTCCGCAGGGAGGAAATGGGTTGGTGCCAATTTCAAAGATCAGGAAGCAGTGGTGGCTCTGGGCCAAGAGGTTAGGCCCTGGTGTCTGGGGTCCCAAAACAAGAAATGGGCCTGTACCCAGCCTAGGAGGAGAGACTGGGGGGGAGCTGAAGCACGCTGGATTTACCCAGGGAAGGTGCTGGTACCAGGACACGGGAGGCTGTGCAGCCCAGGGAAGTAACCTGCACGTATTTTGTAATGTTCAAATCAGGGTAAGCATCTTAACACATCAAACACTTATCATGTCTTTGTTGGCAAACATTCAGAATCCTTGCCTCCTCCTCCTCCTCCTCCTCCTCCTCCTCCTCCTCCTCCTTTCTTCCCCTCCTCCTCTTCCTTTGCTTTTTGAGACAGGGCTCCCTATAGCCTCAGTTGACCTGGATTTTCAAACTCAGAGAGGTCTGCCTGCCCCTGCTTCTTGAGGGCTATAATTAAGCCAGACATGGTGGCACACATCTTTAATTCAAGCACTGAGGAACAGAGGCAGGTAGGGGAATCTCTGTGAGATTAAGACCAACCTGCAATGCCTGCAGAGGTCAGAAGAGGATGTCAGATTCCTGTAGAACAGGAGCAACAGATGGTTGTTAGAGGGCATGTGAGTGCTGGTAACTGAACCCAGGTCCTCTGCAAGAGCAGCCAGTGCTTTTCACAGCTGAGCCAGCTCTCCAGCCTTGATTTTTAAGATAATTATTTTTATTTATATAGATATGTGTATATGAAGGTGGGGTTATATGAATATGTGAGTGTAGGTACCTGTGAAGTCAAGAAGAGGGTCCCCTGGAGCTATAGTTAGAAAAGGCTGTTAGCCATCAGATGTGTGACTTGGAACCTGAATCATGGTCCTCTGTGAGAGTACCAAACACTCTTAACTGCTCAGCCATCTCTTCTGTCCCATAATGGGTATTTATTAAATAAAGAAAAAAGCAAAACAAAGCCATTAAAAATGATAGTTTTTCAAATATTACCTCCTCCTGGAAATGTTTGCTAGGTTACTGAGAACATAAAATCACAATATTTTATAGTGGTTATTCTCAGGGAAGCTCTTACATTACAGAGATTCAGTCCTTAGACCACAACTCTCTGGTGTGATAGCTTCTGACAGCCACTGAGGAAGGCATGGGGTCATCAGACAGCAAAGGACTGAAGCTAGAGATTGGTCACCATGCCAACATCTTGTCGAATTGAAGATGTCATAACTAAGCAGCAAGAATATTGATTTTCCAAGCCTGTGCTTGCAGCCTGACCTTTACAGAATGCCAGAGAGATGACGGCAGTTTTTACAATGATAACAACAGTAAATGTTTGTTGAAAGCTTGTTTGAGACAAGCATTCCATTAAAATTAGTTTATTTTAAATATTTAACCTTTAAAAAGGATAAAAAAATTAAAGTGTTGTTGAAAGTTTGTTGAAGACAAGCATTCCATTAAAATTAGTTTATTTTAAATATTTACCCTTTATGGTAGGGGGGAAGCGAGCACAGCCGAGCCAGCCGAAGATGGAGCCCTGGCTGGCTGCCAAACCTCGTGCTGTTTACTTCAACTCTTGGCTGTTTGCCAAGGCTCGTGAATCCCGCTTGTTTACTCCAAAGTATGGAGAGGCCAAACAGGTGCTGCCAGCCTGATGATCTTGCTATGAGCCTAATGAGCCACTCTGCCTGCCCGCTGCACGTGTGTGTGCCCTGATTGGTACCGGCCTGGGGGAAGGGCTGTTGGAAATGCTATATAAACAGCTAGGTATGTAATAGAAGAGAACAACGACTACAGCATCATAGTGAGAGACAGCATCATAGTGAAGAGAACGTGAGAGAGAATAAGAGAGAATAAAGGATGAAAGAGAAACAGAAGCTTGAACCCCACCTTGGTGTCTGTGTCGTCTTTCCTCGGCTCTGCTGGACAGAGCTGAGGCTCGCGACAAATGGTGGCCCGTACGGGGAAC
>NW_008355253.1:4057014-4071517 GCF_000622305.1 Nannospalax galili | reverse complement strand
AAGAATATGAAAAAAATTAAGCACAGGAACGGAATATGCAGGAAACGTAGGATACTGTGAAAAGACCAAATCTACACATCATAGCTAAATAGGAAAGAGAAGAATCTCAGGTCAATGGCATTGAACAGATCTTCAACAAGATTTCAGAAGAAAACTTCCCTAAATTAAGGAGAGACATACTTTTACAGATACAAGAAGCACACAGAACACCAATTAGACAGGACCAGAACAGAAAACCAATGAGATACAGATAAAGAAAAACCCATCAGAATTACAGCTGACTTTTCAATGCAAACTATTAAAGCCAAAAGAGCCTGGACCAAAGTAATTCCAATTCTATATGACAGTAGATGGCAGTCCAGAATACTTTACCCAGTAAAGATGTCTATTATAGTTGAGGGGGAAAGAAAAATCTTCCATGACATGAATAGCCTGAAAGAATACATGTCCACAAAACCAGTCCTTCAAGGAATACTTGAAGCAATACAGAGAGCAGAGAGAGAAACAACTATACTCCAGGGGCAACAAAAATAAATAAATAAAGGTATAATCTAGGAAACACAAAATTACACAGAGAACACAAACAGCAATCAAAATGATGGCAACCAATACACATCTTTCAATAATAACCTTAAATATCAATGGACTGAACTCCCCAGTCAAAAGACACAGGCTAAGGGAATGGATTAAGAAACAAAATCTGTGGGAAGCGAGCACAGCCGAGCCAGCCAAAGATGGAGCCCTGGCTGGCTGCCAAACCTCGTGCTGTTTACTTCAACTCTTGGCTGTTTGCCAAGGCTCGTGAATCCCGCTTGTTTACTCCAAAGTATGGAGAGGCCAAACAGGTGCTGCCAGCCTGATGATCTTGCTATGAGCCTAATGAGCCACTCTGCCTGCCCGCTGCACGTGTGTGTGCCCTGATTGGTACCGGCCTGGGGGAAGGGCTGTTGGAAATGCTATATAAACAGCTAGGTATGTAATAGAACAGAACAACGACTACAGCATCATAGTGAGAGACAGCATCATAGTGAAGAGAATAAGAGAGAATAAAGGATGAAAGAGAAACAGAAGCTTGAACCCCACCTTGGTGTCTGTGTCGTCTTTCCTGGACTCTGCTGGACAGAGTCCCGGCTCGTGACAATGGTAGGTACACTTTCTCATTGTTTGACATACTAAAAACTATAGATCACATTTCCTTTTGTATTGTAACAGTATTTGTATAAGTGCATTAGGCAGCTTGAAACCCAATGACACAGACTTACATAGACTTGATACTTCCACTCTCTAGATGAATATGTGGCAGATAACGGATGGGTGATGAGAGGTAGATGATAGATAGATGATAGATAGATAGATAGATAGATAGATTGATAGATAGATGATAGACTGATAGAGAGATCGAGGGAAATTGTTAGGCCTAACTAAATCATCATGAATAATTACTAAATTATCTACTCTAATTTGACTTCAACTTTTGGAAATTCTTATTACAATATGAAATGCAAAGGTGGATTCCTTCTGGAAGCATTGTGTACCAACACGTTATCAAACCTCCCTACCTAGTCACTGGGTTACTAGTTGCATTATAAGTTGCAGCCTCTTTGTGGAAAATAGTGTTTTTAGGGTAGAGATAGGTAAAAATGTTAAAATGCTAAAATATATCACCAAACTGCAAATTCTTCCTTCTGGTAAATATGCTTCCTCAATTCTACTTTGAACTCATTTGTCTTAAAAGTTTTCAAAACAGAGGAAATCATTTTCATAGAATTAAATTTCACAGGAAAATCTGTCAAATGAAAAACAATTTTTATGTATTTTAAAACATCACTACTCTTTAGACTGAGACTTTCTTTTTCCTGTCTTCAAATTAATGAAACATTAATTTTCCATTTAATTATCGGTAAATATCCACCTTCACAAGTGACAACCAAGATATGATTTGATTCAGTGAAATTTATTTTTTCTTTTTTATTCTTGTCCTTTCAAGGAACAACATTATGAAAATGCATAATTTTCCCCCTTTGTCCTCTCTGGCTTAGTTGTTTTTCAACAGAAAACAAATAAAAGGTCATAAAGAAAAATCAAAAGCAAGTGATGCTCCAGACAAACAGACACACAGACACACACACACACACACACACACACACATCATGAGATCCTTTTAATAAGTATGTATTATTAAGTCATGTTAAGAAAAATGCCATTTGCACACGTGCCATTCACTGTGAGCATTGCCCACCCTGGGTGAGCGCAGTTCAATCTCTCAGACATTGACACGATGTTCTGTTGCTGTATCACTAGCCAAGGAACTATGCAAATAAGTCCTTATGCTTTCCACTCAGGCAAGAAAAATGGTGAGCAGTTCATACATAGCTTATCAGGGTCTATCAGTGAAGAATTGTGTTGGAATGAGAGGGTCCTTATCAGGCAAAGGAATGTGACTTCACCCACAGAGGTTCTGTATTAAGAAATCAATTGAATTAATTAATGTAATTGTTTTGTGCAGGAACCTGAATATAGTTCTGGTGGCATGCAGATGAATTAAGGCACAGCTCCCATTTTCAGAGACAACTTACTCTACATAGGAGGCCTTTTCAAGCGTACCTAAGCAAGCGAAGGGATGCAGTCTGATACCGATCCTTCAAGAAGAGAATATTTCAGACAGGCAGGGCCTATCAGAAAGAGACGATGGCACTCTAAGCAGACAGCCCACTATGGTCAGCATCTCTGAGGAGGTTTAGCCTTTTGTGACTTCCCACAAAGAATTTGTAGCCTATGAGACTACACCAAAGATAATCACTGCAAAGTTAGTTTAAATCCTTAAAAGTGAGTATATCCTGATGTAATCACAGGAGTCAGAATAATGGACAGGAACCATGGGGTAAATGGGAAGAAATAGTTCAAGGTAGGGGGATAGTAGGAGATAGGTATTACTAAGAGGAAATGGTGTGGTACATCAACAGGGGAGTGTGGAGGAAGGGTTATAGGGGAAGTAGAGAAGAGATAACACTTAAGTGATATGAGAAACTGGAGGGAAATGTACCAGTTCAAAAGCCAACTGAAAAATACACGTACTGTATATATGAGTGTATGTGTATAGCTGAAGGCTTATAACAAGAACCACATTGCCAGACAGGAGAAACCTCCCTTCTACTTGTTTGTCAGGGTAGTCCAGAGACTCCTAAAATAGCATTGTCTATTGCAACAGCCCTTGATTGAACCTGATTGAACAGAACTTGAAGATAAGTCCCTATTGCTGAAGACAGGACAAACTTTGGACTCAGGACTTGGAACTGTAAAGCTGGAATTGGCCTGGAAGACCTCTTCCTCAAAGACTAGCTCTCAGAGGATGCTATGCAAGCTGCTATGGGAGAAAACTTACCAATGGTTCTCCCCTGCTATAAACCCTAATAAACACTATGGCTGGCCAGCAATCCCTATTATTGTAGTAGTGACACTTTGATCTTGGGGTTAATCAACAGCTCCCTAATTGGACTTAAGGTCCATTCAATGGGAGGGAACTTATGTTGATATTGTAAATGTAGCCAAATACACATGGCTGGAGAGGTCATAGATCCTAGAGAAAACCCACGTTTGTTATGTCCTAGACCAATGTAATTTCTTAACTGTATTTTAAATATGTATTCTTATATTTGCCAACAAATGTAACTCTCACCACTCTTCAAAAAATTTTCTTTTTGCGACAGATGGGACTATTACAGAGTTCCATACCTGGTCAAATGCACAGAATAAGTCTCTATAAGATGCCCTGCCCTAAATGTCACATCTCCAATGCAATTTCTGTACATATGGCTCAAGGAACATAGCAGAACAGGTAGGAGAAAGAATATTAATGCATCGTTCGACTTACTAGCAAAGCTTCCTCATGCAACAGATGACTAATCCAGAAAGTCACAAGTTGCCAAAGTGCGGAGAGTAAAACAGTGCAGAGTGCTTATACTTGTGTAGGACACCTATATCAAACTTCTGCCACCCAGAGGTGAGGGACCATTTTGAAATAGGGCACAAAAACTGTAAAAGTCAGGGATGCAAGGAAAAAGAGTTTTCTGAGTAGGAAGTTGCTCATATGAAACTACAACATTGGTGACTGCATGTGCAAGAAGTATGTAAGCTCAATCCAGACAAAGAAACGGGTGAAGAAGTGGAGAAATGGGTAAGTAGTCCCTACCTTAGCTGAGGAAATATTGGCAACTGATGACTGCTGGATCTGGGAGAGTTGGTTTTTCTTTGAGAGAGTGATGCTAGATAGGTTGACCATGCTCCAGTGGATGGACTCACACTGAATGACAGTTGGGTACACAAGCTTAGCTCAACAGGCCTTAACATAATGACAGAATACATGATGCCTAGTCAGCTACTAAATATAATCAACATGAATTATACAAAATTTTAAAAAAATCAATAAAAAGGAGAAAAGAAAAAAAGAAGAAATAATAATAAAATAAAAATAGCAATGTAAGTAGAACCTGGAATGGATCAAGTTACTACCCCAGAAAATGGAAACACAATCATAACCACAACAGAAACATGCTGCTAAAGTGGTGGCCCCATGCCCATGCTGAGTGCTGCCTTCCCAAATTTTATATATAACATATATTTATATATGTTTAAATCTAGGTTCTTCATAAGAGAGAAAGCATGCAATGTTTGTCTTTCTTTTCCCCCTCTTATTATACTTTTTCACCACCCTGTAACATACTCTTTTCCTCTTTCCTTCATAGTTTTATATCATCTATCTATCATCTATCTTTATGTATGGGGAGATATGGATAAATATCTATATCAGTAGCTATCTATACACATAGTTATTAGTATGCATCTATGTACATTTATATCTATAAATTGCAGTTTTCAGAATGGGACCTAGGACCTTGCCTGACAAGTTGTCTTCCATGGAGCTGCACTCCCTACTCCTGTATTTATGAGGTAAAGGGGAGACTTCAGCACTTTATTGAAGGTATATGCACAATATGTAATCAGTGGGCAAAATTACTTTATTTACCACAGACCATCAACCTGTGGCAAGAGTAAAATCAACTATAGACAATGCCGTGGAGACTTTGCTGATGGTGGGGTGAGGGGCGATTAATAGTTATAATCACAGACATGAGATTTTCTGCTCCTGCCTTAAATGTAAGCCAAGAACACCAAATTTACTGTAAGTTCTGTTAAATAATTCAAACGCTTAGAGCTTTTCTTTTTGCTTTCTCTATTTGAAAACAATATCCCTGGCCACATGTTAATCCCATTAGTAGTGCTGAACTGTGAATCATGTCCACTACAGAGTGAAAAAAAGCCTTGTTGAAGTAAATGTACTTCTTACAAGTTCAGTACTGCATGTTAGCCAGCTAGTGGAGTAAAAGGTCAAAATCTTGACTTCACCAAGCCAAATGTATTAAGCCATAAGTGGTTAGAGAACAAATGTCCAAGGACATTTGAAGTTCCTATTGCTATTTCCACTCAATAAAATAGAACAAAGGGAGCTGTTCTTATCTTTCACTTAACAGGAAAACAAAAATGTTCACCACAAGGCACTACACTTAAAATTTTACACAAAAAAAATGTTTGAAGGAGTTTGAAATCAATTTTAGTTCTGTTGGTGACTTTGAATGAATCATAATTTATTTAGAAAAAGTATCTAAGATGTATGTTTTTTTTAAAAAGTGTTTAAAAGCCAAGCCTGGGCTCAGTGGCTAAGAGACTGTGGAGGACCAGAATTCAGTTTCCAGAACCCAAACTAGGGACCCACAATTCCCAGAACACACAGTTTCCTGCGGCTCCAGTTCCAGGATATCAGACACCCTACTTTAAGTCTGCAGGCACCTGCATACATTCACACACACTTTTTAAAATAAAATAAAAACTTAAAAAATTAGAATAAAATCTAAGTGACCTAATAAAACTACAATGAAATGGGATTGAAATAGTTTTGAAAATAGTTTTGTTAATACTGTCTATAGTCTTGTTCTGTGTTTACTTCATGGTCTTTCAAGGTATATAATTTTAAAAAAAATTTTTGTCTATTATTTTTATTTTTATTTTATGTTTATGCATGTATTGCCTGCATGTAGGTAAGTGCACCCATGTCACACAATGCCCACAGAGGTTAGTAGAGGCTGCCAGATCCCCTGGGGCTGGAGTTACAGACAGTTGTTAGCTACCATGTAGGTGCTGGGATTCAAACCCAATTCTTCTGCAAGCACAACCAGTGTTCTTAACTGCTGAGCTATATCTCCAGGCATTTTATACCATTGATCTTCCTAGAGTCTCACATCATATTTTAGAACTAGATCCTAGCTGGAGTAAAATCCTTGAGTCCTCCTTTGCCCATGGGGTAAATGGTTCTTCCTCATTTGTTAGCCTACTCTAAATCCACAAATTTCAGCCTTGACCTCGCAGTTTGCCTTAGAGTTTTATAGGGGCACATACTTCAGCTAGAAAACCTAATCTTTGTGACTCTCATGATATTTTCCCATGAGACTTTTGAGATTTCCTTGTATTGTCTAATATTCCAAAATCAATGATAATTCTTATGTTCTGAATCCACTGTAGTTTCCAAACCATCCTCAGTGACTCCACTGGGGTGGAGACAGCTATCACTCATGGACTTTGATTTATATCCACCCCTTGGATTCCTTCTCATGGGTTTTAAAAACTGTCTTCTTCCTTCTCACAGCCTTTCTATTTGCAGTGTAACATGTTGATTCTCTTATCTTGTCAGTGCAGGGTGACTTCTCAGAATAAACTGCAATAAAGTTCTTGTAATTGGAATAATTGTGGGGAAAAATTCTTGGAACAAGCGGTACTTTTCCCCAAACACAAAGCCTCCACAGTGAAACTATGCTCAGCTCACATGAATGTGCACCTAAGTTCACAATATGACATACTAAACCTACAAAAGAAATTCTAATGACTTGTCAAATCTTATAGTTCAAACTATAAGAATGATTTGGAGTAATTTCTAGTTATTTTAAAAAATGAAGTATACTAATCAAACATAAAGTCCATATCATTGCATAAAATGTCATTTAAACTCTACATGAAACTTAGGAAAAGTAATTAACCAACTACCTGAGGAAAATTCCATTAGCAGGAAATAAACATGGTATCCTAAAAATCAATGAATCTGTCAACTGGAGAAAAAAAATTTTTTTAAACTACCAAGTCAGAAAATAATTAATTGGTTTTCCGTACAATTTACCTCTTTTCTGCTGAATGTCTGAATAATGCAAATTTAAGTGAAATAATGTATAGTCTAGTACCAAGAAAGAACTCACTGGAATCCTTCACTTGCATTTCTCATCTGGTCTTTAATATGCATTATAGTATGGTCTAGACTAAGTCTGACATCTTTTCTTTTCATGAATTCAATCACTGTAACAAAGAGTTAACACCTGTCCTGTCTAATGTACAGATAAGAATATAACAGGAACTAGTGGATAGCATGGGCACATTAGGCAATTGTTAAAATTAAAGGGAAGTCAGAGTTTATAGCATCTGGACAATTTATAGGGTGAAGATGATCATTACTAATCCTTTATGAAGAATAAGAAATTGACACTAGATGTGGTGGTGTGTGCCTTTAATCCCAACCCTTGGAAGGCAGAGGCAGGTGGATCTCTATGAGTTCATGGTCACTATGGTTCACAACATGACTTCCAGGCCAGCTATGATTAGGGAGACCCTGTTAAAAACCAATCAACAAAACCCATAAATAAATAAATAGATAGATAGATAGATAGATGATAGATAGATGATAGATAGATGATAGATGATAGATAGATAGATCCAAGAATAAAAAATTGGTGGTATTGTATATTGAGTAGGTAAAAAGAATCCAATAATTCCACTGAGCACTCTCTGTTTCTTTGTATCCATTAACTTAATGTAGCGTAGGAAATAACCATACTGTTCTATTGGTTACAGAATTTCCCTGGTGTTTTCAACCCCTCTATGTATAACAGGGTTCTGATTTTCTGGGCTTAGATCTTCTCAATGTCAAGTACGTTCCAATGGCAAATTGACTATGTCCAAAACACTTTTTCTTTCTTCAGATGTAGCAATGAATAGCTTTACAGCAAAATCCAATGTTCTTATATCTTTCCTCTTTCCCAGTCTCTTCCTTACAGTGGAAACCTTTGGGAGTACTAAAGAGAATTGCTTTGGCATTCTTTGGTGCTACTTCTGCAGAACTGTGACCAAGTTATGCAGTTTTTTAAAATGTCCATTCTTTGTGTGAAAAATGAGGGTAAGTATAGCTACATCATAATGAGTTTTTAGATATTATATTAATATATGTGGAGCTCGTAACACAATGCCTGGCATGGAAATTAGCGCTGAACAAATGGCATTTATCATTGAAGTAAAGCAAGACTTAATCTGACAATTCTTTGAGAATATTGAATCTCAGTATGGTTAATTCTTAAATTAGTAATATCTACATACCTATTAAAAATAAACTTTTTATTTCCCTTAAGCATATTCAAAGACTGACGAGAACTGAAAAAGCATTGACCCATTAATGTACTTGAGAAAACATTATTAGAGATTAAAGAACTAACCAAAATGATTGCAGCTAATAGCCAAGCAACAGAGAAGCTTTTCAGTAATCTCACCAGCAGATCATATTTCATTCTTTCCACTGAGAATTGCTGAGCACCTATCATGGCACTACCAAGCGCTAAATCTATTGTTAGCGTCCAGTTACTATGTGACCATATACACTTCAATGTGATTAATGATAGTCATGAAGTGTCTTAATTCCTCATTAACAGCATGAAATGGATCTGATCCTAGAGCCCAACTCCTTAATCACTGTGCTTTCTACTGGTCCACTGTCTGGACTGAAATGGGACACAGCTGTATGAATGGGAGTATCTGAAGGATCATAGGGATATCATAGGTGGTAGAAGGAGCATCACATTCTTAAAGCATCTATTGTATCCTAGATAATTTCCAAGCTAGGGATTCTGGTGGGAATCTCAACTCCTTATTTCCCTCTCCAGACAGACCTGGTCTCCCTATTCATGTGAGTCCCTAACTTCAGGCCCTGCTTGAATACTGGAGCTTATAGTTCTCACTCCGTCCTCAGAAAGCACTGCTCACCTGGGTTTGTCTTAGGAATGCTCTGTTCCACTTTGGGACTCCTCAGTGTTCCTGGATGAATGCCATCTCTGAGATATGCTGTTTTCTTTCTGCATATCCTTTAGCTTGCATGTCTGATTCTTTCATCACTCTTACCTAATCCTCAGGCTGGTGTCTATGGGCGGCTGCGTTCTCTCTCTGGGTGCAGCCCTATGCTCACTCCCTGCGGGTCCACAGACTTCCCGGCGGCTGCTTTGGGTCTGCGCCTGGGCTCGGCGGCTCGGGTCCTGCATCTCTGGGAGTGGCGGTAGCTGATGACTACCGCAGTTTCTCTTGCTGCTGAGTTTTCTCTGCTACTGGAGCGTTTGTCCGGTCAAAATCCTGTCCCTTAATACACCCATATACCTTTCCTCAGGATAGTCCAAAAGAAATATTTCTGCAGGTCCCAGACCTACATTTCTAGAAACTTCGCTGACCTAGAAGGCCCTTAAATTTGAATAAGATTTATTTCCTGTCCTATGACCTGCATATGTATTAGTGAGTTCATAGTGCTTGTTAACTTCTCTCATCATACAATAAGCATAAGTTTTTCAATATGAAGGAACAATGTGGTACCTTGTGGAAAACACAAAAGATCAAAGTCCCTCTAAACCATGTTAAGACATTGGAATACAGATTTAGTAAATAGTTGATGTGGAACAGGAAAGCAGTAATGCTGGCCTTGACACTTGAAAGAAAATTTCTTCTAGTGGTCCTTGTTAACATGTAAGGTGATAAAGCATTTGCAATACTATTTTTTGGGGAGGGGTTGAGACAGAGTCTCCCTGTAGCCCTCAGCTGGCCTTGAGCTCACTGTATCAACCAGGCTGGCCTAGAAAGCACAGAGATCCACCTGCCTTGGCCTCCCAAATGCTGGGATTAAAGGCCTGCACCACCACACCATATGGGCGGCTGCGCTCTCTTTGATTAAAATATGAAGAAGTGCCATGCCAGCCCTAAGGGTTCATCTCGGGAGAACCCAAAGTTTGATAACTGACCATGATTTGTTTTTAACAAATGGCAGTAACTGTCAGCAGAGAAATCTTAAAAAACAGTGAGCAATCATGATATACAGCATTATCAGAGGGCAACAAGGGATAGGAGCCAAGGGATTGCCAAGCTAAATAGATTACAAAGTTTTGAGAGTGTTAATATTGGTTTTAACAACATTTGATTCAACTACAAAGAAACAGTACTTTTTCAATATCATATAGTCCCACACTTAACAGCTATTAAGTCCAATGTTCTTATATTGTGAAGCATAACTTCTGGCAAGAAAGTTCATCTGCCGTTTCAGGCTGTCAGTCACGAATGTCACTGCTTGGTCTAGCTTGTCTTTCAGCCAAATGCAGGGTCGGGTACAGCTTGTTGTCATTGCAACGCCTCCAGCATCCAGCGTAAGTTCAGTCTCTGTCAGTGAGGGGAGGACGATTCCTTCTCTCTGCTAGCAACTGTATAGAAGAAAAAGTTTCTCACATCTGAAATGTGAGAGTTAGCCAGGTGTTTGACTCCGTTTAGATGAAAGTCAGTGAAATCTTTTTCTGCTCCTGGGTAAAGAAGGGTGGTAGCTGGTACTGCTGTTAGAAAAAAGCTATTACTGGATGCACAAGAGAAACAGTTAGGCATTGGGGTAGGTGGGAAGAAAGTTAAACTTGCTTCAGGACATAGTATCTGGCCCTCTGTCTTTCCTGTGAGATGACATTGTAAATTAGCACAGACTTGGCTGCAGCTGTAAGCTGTTAAGAGAAATGAAGGTTGGCTGTGGGGTACCTAAAAAATACATCTGAGAAGAATTTTGTTATTACTTCAGCGATTGTCCCATGGATCTGATTTTTTTCCTAGAAAAATAGAATCTCTAGAAAATGGTATGACGGAGAGTGGGGGCTGACTGGAGTGTTGGTGCTGAGCAGGGTAAAGACTGCCATGAGAATGACAGAGAAGGAGGCTCCAGGTGGACATCTGTGGTGTGCAGCTTCCACTAGGTCATGGATTTCTCTCCACATGATCCTGTATGGCTTTGGATGACGTCTCTGCCTCTTTCTTTTCTTTGTCTCTGTCAGGGTCATGCGAGCCATCTTCTTCGTGGGTGGGGAGATGTCTGACATTTCTAGCTGGAATCCAGATAAGCTTTGGTTGGTCCTCTGGGAAAACACAAGCAAATCCTCTCCATGTTTTCAACAATGGATCTGGTCCTTTCCAGAGTCCATGAAAGGGGTCTCTCAATTTAACCTTGATGGGTGGTACTGGGTGTATATGAGCCCAGTGTCAGTTGATGGGAGGAGCATCTGTCCCTCTATATACATTAAGTACATTAAGGGTGAACAAGGCTGTTAATTGAATATTGGGAGAATATGTTGTTTGAGCCTGTCTTTTTAATTGGTCCTTTAAGGTTTTGTGTGACCTTTCCACAATGGCTTTTCCCTGTGGGTTGTATGGGATGCCAGTGTGATGGGTGATTTTCCATGCTTCACAAAAATTTTTAAATGAGGAGCTAGTAAATGCTGGGCCATTGTCTGTCTTTAGTTGTGCAGGGAGGCCCATAATGGCAAAGGATGAAAGCATATGATTTACTATCTTTTTTGAACCTTCACCAGTCTGAGCAGTAGCCCAGAGGAAGTGAGAGTAGGTGTCTATAGTTACAAATACATATTTCTGTCTGCCGAATTGGGGGACATGAGTTACATCAATTTGCCAAAGGGCATTAGATCTTAGTCCTCTAGGGTTGACGCCCATTTGTTGTAAGGCAGGAGTATGTATGATTAATGCACAAGAAGAGCAGGTTCTAACAATGTGCTTAAGTTGCTTGAGAGGAATGTGAGGAAATCTGAGATGGAGCCCTTGTAAATTAATATGAGTGGCATGGCAGAGGTCTTGGGCATCCGTTATGCTGGCAGAGAAAATTCCAGCGGTGGCTACTTTATCTGCTATGGCATTCCCTTCAGTAAGAGGTCCTGGGAGAGAGGAGTGGGACCTGATATGCTGGACAAATAATGGAGCCACTCTCTTTTGTAATAGTGTGGAAATTTTAATTAGCAGAGGTGAGATGGGGTTGCCATCAAGTTTAATAAAGGAACGACCTAGCCATGGGAGTAAATTAACAGCATAAATGCTATCAGAATAAAGGTTAAAGGGCTTATCAATTTTATTAAGAGCCATGTAGATAACAAAGAGCTCTTTAAACTGTAGGGATTTATCAGATAAGGGTTGGAAATGTATTATAGGTGGATCATCAGGAGAGTCATATATGACTAATGCAGCTCCCCTTTTTCCTCCATCTGTAAAGGCTGTGATAGTCTCTTTTATTGGTTTATTATAAAAAAGTCTAGGTGGAAGCCAATGAAATGTTGGAATAGTGGACATCCATCTATCTAAGCTTGCTTGTACTCTTAGTATAAAGTCTGGAAGAGCCTCAGTTGGCTTCTGCTTTAGAAAGGTTAATGCAGAAGTTTCTCCAGGCCCATGGGATAATGGTGTTAAGCGATCCAGCGGGGGGAGGAAGATCTTCTCTCTGCTAGCAGCTGTATAGGAGAAAAAGCTTCTCACACCTGAAATGTAATAGTTAGCTAGGTGTTTGAATCCACTTAGATGAGAGTCAGTGAAGTCTTTTTCTGCTCCTGGGTATAGAAGGGTGGTAGCTGGTACTGTTGTCAAAAAAATCTATTACTGAATACCCAAAAGAAACAGTTAGGCATTGGGGTAGGTGGGAAGAAAGTTAAACTTGCTTCAGGACGTAGTATCTGGTCCTCTGTCTTTCCTGTAAAATGACATTGTAAATTAGCACAGACTTGGCTGCAGCTGTAAGCTGTTGAGAAATATGAAAGTTAGCTGTGGGGTACCTAGAGAATACATCTGAGAAGAATTTTGTTATTACTTCAGCGATTGTCCCATGGATCTGATTTTTTCCTAGAAAAATAAAATCTCTAGAACATGGTATTAAGGAGAGTGGGGGCTGTCTGAAGTGTTGGTGCTGAGCAGGGTAAAGACTGCCATGAGAATGACAGAAAAGGGGGCTTCAGGTGGACATCTGTGGCGTGCAGCTTCCACTAGGTCATGGATTTCTCTCCACGTGATCCTGTGTGGCTTTGGATGATGTCTCTGCCTCTTTCTTTTCTTTGTCTCTGTCAGGGTCATGCGAGCCATCTTCTTCGTGGGTGGGGAGGTGTCTGACATTTTTAGCTGGAACCCAGATAGGCTTTGGTTGATCCTGTGGAAAAATACAAGCAAATCCTCTCTCTGTGGTTAACAATGAATCTGGTCCTTTCCAGGATCCATCAAAGGGGTCTCTCCATTTAACCATGATGGGTGGTACTGGGTGTATTTGAGCCCAGTGTCGGGTGATGGGAGGAGCATCTGTCCCTCTATATACATTAGGTACATTAAGAGTAAGCAGGGCTAATGTTAATTGAATATTGGGAGAATATGTTGTTTGAGCCTGTCTTTTATATCCAGGACTAACAGAGGAGTATTAATGGGGATGGCAGGGACCATGGGTAGGCCTCTTTGGGGGGATCCCCGTATTTTTATGGTTTTATTTATAGCTCTAAGGTCCTGTAACAGTCTCCATGCCCCTGTCTTTTTCTTTATTACAAAGACTGGGGTGTTCCATGGGCTCCTGGAGGGCCTAATGTGACCCAGCTGTAGCTGTTCTTTCACAAGTTTTTGTAAAATGAGCAATTTCTCCCTGGGTAATGGCCACTGTTCCACCCAGACTGGTTCGGTGTTGGTCCACTCGAGGCAGGGAGTATGGTAATCAACAGTAGCCCTTAGAATTGGGGGTCCTCTTGTTTTAGGGACCTCATCTGATCAACTGCTTTAAGGCATTTCTCTTCAGACCCACTAGTAAGAATTACATTGAGGTCTTCCAAGATATCTCATCCTAGGAGGTTTGTAGCAATATCTGCAATTAAGGATCTTATTGTTCCAACTTCTCCATCACGGTCCTCCCATTTATAGAAATTTTTAGTGGTGAATGCTTGGGAGGCCCCCCTACTCCTATTAGTTGGGGTCATGGTATTAATTCCCAATGGGGAGGAACCTCAGATTGCTTTAAGATGGTTCTATCAGCCCCAGTATCAAGGAGGCATTTGAAAGTTTTAATGTCTATTTTTATGGTTAATTTTTGATGAGCATTTTCTGTAATACTGTTTACCCATAAGGTCTGCGGCTTCCCTCTTGTTAGCGGGGCTGAGGGCTGCCCCTGAAGAAGTTTAAAGGTGGCAAAGGATTACCATCCTTGTCATTTTTAGATCTACAATCTTTTTTCCAGTGAAAGCCTCTTTTACAGCGGGGGCAGAGGGTTTTAGGGAGTCGAGTGGCAGCTGAGTTATTTTGGGGCAATTTTTTATCCAGTGTCCAGTTT
>NW_008355253.1:4055515-4056428 GCF_000622305.1 Nannospalax galili | reverse complement strand
TGCAGGGCACATAAGCGAATCTGCTCTATACAACCAGCAGGGATTTCAGCTTGCTGAATTCCTGTGGAGTAATTACCCTGGTCAAAAAGCTGGTCATAATTCCAATTCCAGTTGGCGGATCCTGTCCTGGTTGAGGTCTCAGCTGCTGATTATGAGTTTCATTTCTCTTAGCTAGCATTAGGCATTCATCTCTAAATAAGGCTTCCCATTGTACAAATAATGGACTAGGGAGAGTAGATCTACAGATGTCTCTCCAATCTTGGGGAAGCAGGTTAGTATTAAATGTCTGCAGTATGGATTTAGTCCAAGGAGCATGAATTCCATCCTCCCTTACAGCCTGTCTCAAATCTTTAAGCTCTGCTGCAGGGAGTGGATACCAGGCTAGGGGACGCTGCCTGGTTATTTGTAAATTGACAGGAAAAGCCTCTACTGGTGGGTTTTTGGCTCCCTGCGATAGCTGAGGCTGGAGATTTTGAGGCTGGCAGTTTTCACTGTTTCTAACATTACACAGCTGCTCTGTAACTGGGCTTGGCTCTACAGGTGGTGGCTGAGCCTCAGGGCTTCTAAGCAGCCGAGGTGGAGGGGGAGGGGGTAATTTTACCTGAGAATTTTTGGAAGCTTTTGAAATTTGGGCTTTAGTATCTGGGCTTGTTAGATCAGCAAGAGAGGGGTGAGGATTAATTTTGCTGATGGGTGGATTTTGTCTGGCTTGGTCAGATTTTATTCTTTGGAGTTGTTGAATCTGTTACTGAGCAATTTTTAGGGTCTTTTTTTCATTTCAAACCTCTCTTTTAATATTCTCTGGTGCCTGTAAACTTTCCTCAAATTTAGGTGGTTTTTTAAGCATTGCTGGATGGCTGCCATTATTGGAAAAAATGAAAGAGCAAAATTATGCTTTTCTTGGATTTCTTTC